>NC_026001.2:14705645-15005645 GCF_000442705.2 Elaeis guineensis
TGGCAGTGGTTTTAAAAATCGCTGCCATAGAACCTACAACCGTGGTTATTCATAACCGTTATCGTAGATCTGATCTACGGCAGCGATTATTTGTAACTGCTGTGATAGGCAAAACCTACGGTAGCGGTTATTTGTAACCACTGGCGTAGGCATAATCTATGGCAATTGTTATGAATAACAGCTACCGTAGGTTCAATAACCATTGCGGTAGGCATAACCTCCGTAATCGCTGCCGTAGGTGGACCTACGACAGCGATTACTGCAACTGCTGCTGTAGGTAGGACTTACAGTAGTTTAATAACCACTGCCGTAGATTTTACCTACTACAGTGATTACAAATAACCACTGCCGTAGATCGGACCTATGATAGTGATTTTTATAATCACTGCGGTAGGCATAATCTATGGCAGCAGTTTCGAATAACTGTCACTATAGGTCGGACCTACAATAACAGTTACTGTAACCACTGCCATAAGTTATACTTACTGCAGCGGTTATGAATAACCGCTATTTTAGATGACCTATAGTAGTGATTATTCGTAACCACTGTGGTAGGTTGGACCTATGGCAACGATTACTATAACCATTGTCGTAGGTAAAAACTTTGTCATTCTCTAACTTTTGATCCAGAGGTCGGATTTCAGTGATTTTTTTAAATTTCATATAACTTTTTGAGATCTACATAGTTGCAACGATAATTTTATGAAAAAAATCATTTTATCCCTCAAATTGGAGTTTTAAAAAAAATTATCGATACTTACAAATAATTTTAGATGATTACATGAACCTGTAATAGTAAAATCAAATTTCAAACACATCTTTATCATTTATTATCTAAATAATTATTGTTAGAATATTTTCACAAAAGATCACCTCGATCCAATAGCCCTAGCTTTGTCGATGATTAAAATTTGATTTTGACAGTCACAAATGATTGTACAATGATCTGATAGATAGAGACTATCGATGGATCCAAAAATTTACGATGATGATCTCGATGATATTTATAGCACACTATCAAAATTTTACTTCAATCAGACATCATTAGCATAGTCAATTTAGCACGAAATGGCTTTGATCGTTAAATAAAAAACTAGTGATCATAAGATCAATTGACGTTCGATTGAGGTAATTTTTTGGATAAATGATCTTTATTAGTACTTTAATCATTTATACGGTGGTGATCATAAAATTTAAATCATGTGTATATGTTGGAATCCACTTGAGCACATCTTACAAAAGCACAAGTATAATTACTTAAGAAATTTAAGAATGAGTAGCAAGCGACATATAATTTTAGATCATTGCGGTTTAAATTTTATGATTATCATCATACAAATAATCAAAGTAGTAGTAAAGATCATTTATCTAAAAAAATATCTTATAATTGGATGTCGTTTGGCCTTTTCATCACTTATTTTTTATTTAACGGTCCAAATCATTCCGTGCTAAATTGACCATGATAATGATGTTCGATTGAAGTAAAATTTTGATAGTATAATACAAATATTATTGAGATCATCGTTGTAAGTTTTTAGACCTATCGGTAGTCTTTATCAATCTGATCATTATGCGACCGTTTGTAACCGTTGAAATCAAATTTTAATGATCGACATATCTAAGACTGTTGGATTGAGGCGATCTTTTATGATGATACTCTAACGATAATTATTTAATTAATGAATGATGAACATAGATTTTAAATTTTAAAATTATATCATATTTAGAGAAAAATAAAAAAAAATATATTCTACCTTTATAGCAACAGTTCCGTAATAACTATTGCCATAGGTCTATGGCAGTGGTTTACTAACCACTGTCATATCATACTTATGGTAGCAGTTAGGTATAATTGCTACGATATCTCTACCTATGGCAGCGATTATTACCAATTGCTGCCATAGATTGGACCTACGACAATGGTTACTGATAATCGCTGCGATATGTTGACTTATAGCAGCAGTTATCTATAACCACTGCGATAGATCTAACTTATGGTTGATTGTGATAGTCTCACATCGTTTGTGGAAGAAATGAATGACCTGTATATAATGACTTAAGTAGCCAACCAGCTACCGCATGGGCTTGAGTATTTTGCGATCTCTCTACCCCCACCGTCACCGCCATTGCTTGCCAACATTTCTGACCGTCGCCCGCCATGCTGCTGCTAATGCCTCCTCCCATCAGGCAGCCACCGTCTGTTATCTACTGGCCATTTTGATCGATGAAAGGCTACGGCAGCAGTTTGGCAATCAAATCGCTATCGTAGTATCTATGGCAGCTATTGGACAACCACTGTCATAACCTCTATAGTAGTGATTGATATAGCAGCGATTGCAAAACCGCTGCCATACCTTTCTATAGCAACGATTGATACAACCGCTGTCGTATCTCAAAAAATCACTGCCATAAGTCTACGGTAACGACCACAATGGCAGCGGTTGTCTAACCGCTGCCATAGGCTATGGTAGCAATTTTTTGAGCTACGGCAACAGTTTTCAACCACTGCCGTAGCTCTATTTTGTGGTAGTGCTTGTAGATCTTGCTCCCAGGAGACTGATCTTAGCCGTCCGCTCCAACTCCTCTAGCACTGGTCGAAATTTCGCACCAATAGATTAGCGCGATAGGAACAGCTCATCCCTGTTTGGAGGAACGTAGATCGAAGCAGAGCACCCATGGCACCAAGAAGAATGTCATGATGTTACCGTACAGCCAGAGGAGAGCCAGGTTAACCATGCGGCTCCACCGATGGCTATGGGAAATCCTCCATCTCTGTAATCGATGGTGGCGATGGTGAAGCAGTTCAACCTATTTTTTTAATAGGTTCAGACCTTGACGGCCACCATCCAGTCGATCCAGACAGCCCCGTCACCCCTACCGATGGCGTCGCCCCCCCCATTAGGCCGCTCTAGTTCCACCATCTGCAGCTTCGTGACCAAACCTGGTGTCGTAGGTGATGGCATCATTGTCCGACCAACCGTAGGTCACTCTTTAAAGTCCTGGGAGGAGGCAGACCCACTAGAGCCACCCTAGGAGCCTGAAACTAAAGCGGCAACGATCTTAAAGTCCCTGATCGGAACATGACTCCACCTCCGATTGGCGGTCCCCCTAGTAATTAGGAACCTACATGGCTCGAGATGCCGACATCAAGCAGCATCTCCGAGACTTGGACCAGTGGATCAAGGTAATTTGCCATCAGGAACTGGCACCATATGACAGGTTCAGTAACGACCTGCTTTTCGACTCTCAGATCATGCAGGAGCTCCTACCTTATCATTTCAAGATTCCTCAGCTTAAGAGCTACGATGGAATGGCAGATCCCATTGATCATCTAGAAAGCTTCAAGGCAATGATGCTCCTCCATGGAGCAATTGATGCAATCTTGTGCCGAGTATTTCCTTCCAACCTAAAGGGGGTGATTAGACACTTGTATTCTGGTTTGAAGCCAGCCTCAATCCACTCCTTCGAGCAACTGAGCCGGTCTTTCGTCAGTCATTTTGTCAGCAGCCGATGGTAGCAAAAGCGATCGGACTATCTCCATACTATCAGGCAAAAGAAAGGAGAGACCATCCAATCGTTTGTCAGTTGCTTTAATGCAGTTGCGCTTGAGATTCGTGACCTAGACTAGTCGATCGTGATATCCACGATGATGAGTGAACTATAGAAGAATGACTTGAAGAAGTTATTGGTGAAAACTTATCCTTAAGACTTTGCCAACATGCTGGCTAGAGTGAAGAAGTACCCTCACATGGAAGAGGCCTTTGTGGAGGATGAGGCCCCCGCTAGTTCCACTATGGGAGGAGGAAAGGAGATGTTGAACAAGGAATGATCGCTTGCAAAGGAGGAGAAGATGTGCTAGCACTCAAGGTCACCCCCTCGCTGCCAGAAGAATGGGGCCTCACATAACCATCAGCCCGAAAGATCTCAAAAGAGGAATCGATGCGCCCCATCACCATCGAGGAAATACAACAATCATACTCTGCTGAACGCATCAAGGACTCAGATGCTTATGGAGATCAGACGGCAGTTGCTAGAGGCAAAGAGGTTGCGGACGCATCTGGCTCAGAGGGATCCGAACAAGTATTGTCTGTATTATCGAGATCATGGTCACGATGTGGAGGACTGTATTCAGCTTTGAGATAAAATCGAGGATCTTATCAGGCATGACCACCTTGATCGATTTATTCGACGTTGGAGGGAGCAATGGGTGTTGAAAAATATATCTCAAAGCCAATTGTCAGCCTGTTGACGGTTGTGCTATTTGATGTAACTGTATATGAATTAATTAGTAAAATATTTATTTGATAATTTTCATCATAAATTTGTACATCTTCTATATCGAACTTTTGTGTTATGATGAAAGTTCTTAAGACTATTTTAAATTAATAAAGAAAGATTTATTGTTTAGTCCTTAAATGAGTTCACGACCAAATGATATGCTATTACTAGGATGATAGACATATCAAGTGTAGATCATTGTGTGCCATATAGGTTGGTTGTCCTCTTAACTAAAGAGCATGAAGATGCTGGTATGGAATGCAGATAAAATGTAAGAGTTTTCATTGAACATAACCAACTCCAGAGTACTCTGCTGTCAAGAGTCACTGCGAAAGGATATAGGTATAAGTATTCCTTCGATCTGAGATCACCACGGTGACTTGCAAGCAACTCACTGTGCTTTACTGTCGGACTATCTGAATTTTTAATTCAGGATCGAAAGATTTCTGGATACAGTCATGTACTTGTGAAGTCGGTGTATGAGTCAAGATAGATTGACCACTCTAAAAGATTGGACAGAATGCTTTGCGTTTCAATTTAGGAAGATCTTGATCAGGGTAATCCTTGTAAGGAGTTACAGGATTTATCAGGTTGAGATACATAATGAATGTACCTTTAAGAATTGACAGTTTAAACTCTAAGTCATCCTAGCATCAAGGGTCAAAGGGATGAATTATACGATAACTATATCCAAATATGTTCTTGAGTGTTGCTTTGCATACATTCGGCCTATCCAGACGTCGGGTATCATTGCTAGATGGTTACTCTGATTGATACAAAAATTAGTTTCTATGCTATTGATTTAGGTTTGAACATCTGGAGTCACATATATTAAAAGTTTTTCTCTGATCATATGGCTAATCTAAAGAGTCTCAGTGAACGGAGACTCTACTGAAGAGTCCCACTGGACGGGAACTCTAGAGAAGAGTCCCACTAGACTTGGACTCTATCATTAATGAAAAATTAATTAGTGATTAGATCACTAATTAGCTCAATTTGATTGAGCATTAAAGTTTGGATCAAATTTGATTGCATTGGATTCAATCAGGTCAAGTCTGATTAGGTTATGAGATGACGTAATCGGTACGAGAGAAATGATCCTGATTTGATCAGATCTATGACTCAATTAATTTATTAATTTGATCAAATTTAATTGAGATTATAAAAATCTAATTAGATTAGATTTATTATATTTTATTTGGATATAATTAGATTGAGTTTGAAAAAATTCAATTGGTTAAATCTTAGAGTCCCAAATGAATAGGACTCTCTCCCTTGCGCCACCTAAATTGTCTCACACCTTTTCTCACCACACAAAATTAGTTTGTGTATGAAAAAATTAGAAGATAACCCTTCTTTTGTCACCCATTATGGATAAAAATTGATTGATTTTGATTTGAATTCAAATTAGTTTAAATTTCAACTTAAAACCTTATCCATATCCTTCCACACGTTGACAGTTTTTGAAGGTGCCCATTGTGTGTGAGAAAAGAAAGTCTTTTTGATAGTTCTTCATGTCTAATTTTCTCTGGTAAGTTCCTCTTTAAGTCAGATAAGGGTGAGAAAAAGTTGGAGTCAACTTAAAATTCAAAATGGTTTGAATTGCAACAAACTCCAGCCCTTATCCTATCTTATCTGGTTTGTGCGACAACCATAAAAAGGCCATAATTTTGTATGCCAAACATAGAGAGCTTTTAACTGTGAGATACCAGAGAGAAAGAAGGGCCAAAATTATTCTTTGGGATGTAAGATTTGGGTGGGTTTCCTTCTTCTTTGGCGTGAACAAAAGAGAAGACCGTTCTCCTCTCGGGTGAGCGATCTAGAACTGTTCTAGGATTTTGGGTGAGAGAAAAATCAAAGAGAAGAGAGTCTTCTTTAGATTTTTCTCTACTATCCAGCATCCCCTCTGATTCATCTTCAATATCAAAAAAATTTGAAGTGATTGAAGAAAGAGATCAAATCAGATCTACCATCAGAAGTCGACTGCATGAGCTAGCACTCCTGTGGAGGGCTGATCGGTCCGAGGACTTCGTGTAGACCATCCGTAAAGGCCGGATGCTTGTGCTGCTACGAACGATCAGAGAGAACTTTCAGATCTATATTTTTAATTATGAAGTTTGACTATCCATGCTTAGGTATTGGATTCAGAATCTTAGAAGTAGTAGATTAGATTTATTATTAAATACTATTTTTGGTTCATATGCTTGTCATTTTAGATTCAAATTTTTTATACATATAAATTCATATCATCGATCTATTTGTAGGAGTTTTAAGATTAGATCTTATATATATATTTATAAATTAAATAGTTTAATCTAATATTCTTTTATTAAAATTTTTTTTAAAATGCATGCATGAAATCCCTGCGCATCCCAACAGTGGTATTAGAGCCATGATTCGATATGATATGATATTATATATATAGATCTATAATTTAATTTAAATTAGATATGATATATGATATTTAGATCTAAAATTAGTTATAGATTTGATCGCACAAACTGATATAAGGTTGTCTTGCTGTAAGGTTTTTCCCTTACAGTGCAAAGATCGTCCTAGTTTGTGCTGATCTTTATAAAATCTGATTTTAATTTAAAGTATGTAAAATTTATTTATGATGATTATTATCTAATTTTTGATATAATTAAAATATAATAATCAGATCTAAAATAATTTATATTAGATCTAAATTATTTAAATTAGATGATCTGAGTAGAGAAGTAATCAGATCGGATTTGTCATCAGGTCGTCAGTCATAGGAGGTAACATAGATTATATCTCTTTTTTTTCATTCATTTGGATCCTCTTATGATGTGTAGGAGTACCATTGTGACTATATCCCATGAAGATGAATGTGAAAAAAAAATTTTACTTTATTTTTTTTAAAATCTTAAGATTGTGTATATGATACATTATATGAAAAGTAGTTGCATCTAATCGTTGTAAATAAAGTCAAAAATTATGAATCCATTTAGAATAGTTCTAAAATAATTTATGATTAATTTTATTACTATTTATATAAAATTATTTTGATCTAAAATTAATATAATTATTGTAGTTCGCCTGTTGAGTTGACTCGATATTATTTAGGTTGACCCAGGATCCTGGTTTCTCAGCTCAATTTCTATTGAGCTGACTCATTGTTACAAGCTAAAAATTATGATTAATAATTCATTATCAATGTGTCAACTAAGTCTTGAAACTTAGTCGATCTATTGTGATGAGTAGGCTCAATCCAGGGGTGAGCTGATTCAAGTTTCAGATCTAAATGATTGTACATAAAATTAATTATAAAAATATTTTATAAAATTTGAAACTATTTTGAAATATCAAACCCCTACCCACAGCCTCAAACTTAATTAAGAATTAAGTTGAACCTATTAGATCTAGAATTATGAATTAAAGATCTAATGTCATTCGCATAAAATATGGGTGATGGGTTTATGGGATAGCTTGATCAGGTTCTCCTAATTGGATTAGATCTGGGGTTAGAATTAAAGGTCAAATGGACTAAAAGAGAAATTAGATTAAATCAAAATTTTTTTAGAGCCAATACAATAGTTATAGTTGGTTGAGTCCATGTCTTTGATTAGATCCAAATGGACTTTGATCTTGAGCTCAGCGGTCGAACCCAAATTCATAAGTAGATCTAGTTGAAACTGATTAATCAGTTGGTGTCTAAGGTAAGTTTGACAGTCTTAACCGGTGGTCATTAATTGAGAGCTACTCGCATAGATTGAGTCTATGACGAGTTAATGACACATTCCTCTCATCGATCTCACTTACCTGGCCAATATGGTGAATCAAGTTTTGATCAGATCGCTTAATGATTAGGATTGACCCATGCTTACTAGAAAATTAGTTCGACTGATTTATGTGCCCCTAGTTTGACTCATCTTTATCCTCGACATGACTTGATGAAGTCAGTGGGAGGATTGATGACTTGTCAGTTGGACCGACTTGCTTCTAGTCCACCCTGATCTGACTTGATGAAGTCAGTGAGAGGATTGAGATTAGTTAGTTTATGTATTTAATTATGATAAATTATGTTAACCAAATCTTCTAAATTATTAGGTCCATAAAATGAGCTACTTATGATAATAACTAGATCATAGCCTCCTATTAAGATGAATGATAATGGATCTATTATTTTTGATTGACATTACAGACACCATCCGTTTGATGTTTCTCTGAATGATGAAATTATTATTCATCATATGATGACTCTATTATACTATCTGATGAATGGTTGGATTGATCGAGCCATACTCGGACCTATTATTTATTAGTTAGAATCACTGAGTAGATTTATATTAATTGTTGGACCTAACTAGGACTTTCAGTGGAGGCTCATCACCTACTGAAACGATACCTAGGGTAAAACTAATTACTAAAAATTATTTGCAGAAATAATTGGCTGAGAACCTACCCATAGATGCATATGGGTTGGCCAAGCCATACTCGGGCCTGTATGCAGTCTGTGTGGATTCTAGTATCCACTAAGAAATTAAGGTAATTTCTCAAATTGAAGGTAGAAGCTATCAATTTGTATAAAATAGTGGAAGAATCTTTAGACTAAAGTCCATATCTTTAGGCTTGATTAATTCATATACTAACTAGGTCTGTGTTTTTCTTTTTTTTTAGAAATAACTAGTAATTTATTACTCCACTCACTGTTTGACAGTGATGAGCTTATTGGATCCAACTTCGATAGTTAGTATCAAAAGTTGAATATTAATCTTAAGCCCAATCTAGCTAAAAAATTTAGGACTGAATCGAGTCAAGCAGACTATGACCCAAATAAGCTAAAGAGAAATGAGCAATTAGTTGCTGAACAAGGTGCTTATATGATAATACATTGTAATTTTTTTATATGTGATACTACTACCTGGATATTGGATATTGGAAGTCCAGTTCACATATGCAATTCATTGCAAGAACTTTAAATTAGTAAAAAAATTTGAGAACGATGAGAGATTCTTAAATGTAGGAGATGGAAATCAAGTTCTAATTCGGACTTTCGGAGTTGTCGAGTTTATTTTCAAGTCTAATAGTATCATTTTAAGTGATTGTCATTATTGTCCATCTTTCTTAATGAATATAATCTTTATTAGTATTTTGGTCAGAGATGGTTATAGTTTATCAGTAAAGAATGATTATTGTGATATCATTATGAACGATGTTACAATAATACAAGGATAATTAAGAAATGGCATCTATATATTGTTACAGTCTATGAGTGTAATGTACACTTCAAATAAATATCCAAAGTTAGATAATATCACAGATGCCTACCTTTGACATTGCAGGCTCGGTTATATTAACAAAAGTAGGATAAATAGATGAGCACAAGAGGGTATCCTCAATATCAATGATTGTGAATTATTGCCAATCTGTGAGTCTTATCTTCTTGAAAAGATGACTAAGTCACCTTTTACTAAAAAAGATGAATGAGCTAGTAAAATTCTAGGTCTAATACATAGTGATGTTTGTCGACCTATGAACATTAGTGTCAGAGGAAGGTATAGCTATTTTATTACGTTCACAGATGACCTATCTAGGTATGGATATGTCTACTTGATGAAATACAATTCTGAATCATTTAAAATATTTAAACGATTTTGTAATGAAGTAGAAAAATAAACTGAAAAAATTATTAAGACTCTTCGATCTGACCGAAGGGGTGAATAATTTTTTAGTGAATTTCTAACATATCTTGAAGAGAATGAGATTCTCTCATAATAGACTCTTTAAGGGACACCACAGCATAATGGTGTCTCAGAAAGAAGGAATCGAATATTGTTGAACATGATTCAGTCCATAATGGGGTTTGCAAGTCTGTCGATCTCTTTTTTGGGATATGCACTTGAGACAGCCTATTTTGTACTCAATAATGTTCCAAGCAAGTTAGTTAGTAAAATATCATATGAGATATGGTTAGGATGTAGGTCGAACCTTACTTACCTTAAGGTCTGGGGGTGTCCGACTTATGTCAAACGATTACAAACTGACAAGCTCGGATTTAGATTCGATAAGTATAATTTTGTAGGATACCTCAAGAAAATGAGGAGATATTACTTTTATCTCCTTGTTGAACAAATGATATTTATCAGCAGTAAGGCACACTTTTTAAAAAAAGAGTTTCTTAATGAAGGAATAAGTGCCTCTAAAGTCGAGCTTGACGAAGTTCGACAAGTAGAAGAACTGACACTAGTAACTGAATCTAAACCAGATTTGATAAGATCAAATTCGAAGCCCAATATACAAACATCTTTAAGGTGATCCAGTAGAGTACCGCATCAGTCGGACAGATATCTAGGTTTCTTGGTCTCGATGAGAACAATGAGAATCCAGTCACGTATATGGATGCAATGCAGAGGTCTGACTTTGAGAAATAGTTTGAAGCCTTGAAATTTGAAATGGAGTCCATGAAGATCAACAATGTGTGGACATTGGTTGATCCACTTGAAGAGATAAAATTCATAGGGTGTAAGTGGGTTTTCAAAAGAAAAAGGGGTGCAGATGGGAAGGTTGAGACCTATAAAGCCCGTCTGATTGCCAAGGGATATCGTCAACATTATGGTATTGACTATGACGAAATATTTTTTCCTGTAGCAATGCTCAAGTCTATTCAGATCATGCTTGCAATAGTGGTATACCTCGACTATGAAGTCTGGCAAATGGATGTGAAGATAGCTTTTCTAAATGGAGAGCTGAATGAAGAGGTGTATATGATGCAACCTGAAAGGTTCACATCTACAGATGAGTTCAAGGTATGCAAGCTTCAAAGATCTATTTATGGATTGAAGCAAGTATCTCAGAGTTGGAACATACGTTTTGATAAGGTGATCAGAACATATGGCTTCGTTAAGAATGGAGAGGAACCCTGTATATATAAGTGGGCTAATGGTTCTGTAATTGTATTTCTTATTTTGTATGTGGATGATATTCTCTTAATAAAAAATGATGTCTCTGCATTACAGAGAATAAAAATATGACTGTCATCATAATTCTTCATGAAGGATCTGAAAGAAGCAGCCTACATCCTAGGGATGAAGATCTATAGGGATAGATCTAAAAAATTGCTCAGACTCTCCCAATCAATGTACATAGATACCATGCTGAAATGGTTCAGCATAGAGAATTTTAAAAAAGACTATCTTCTGATAGGCCATGAAATTTTTCTCTCAAAGAAGAATTATCTGACAACCCCTCAAAAGAGAGAGCGTATGAGTAAAATTTCATATACCTCGATAGTGGATTCTATAATGTACATCATGACATGTACAAGATTGAATGTGGCATACTTACTAGGAGTAGTGAGTAGATACCAATAAGATCTGAATGAGAACCATTGGAAGGTTACAAAAATCATCCATAAGTATTTGAGAAATACTAAGGACCAGTGGCTCGTTTATGGAGAATCTGACTTGAAACTCATGGGATACATTGATTCTAATTTTCAATCAGATCATGATGATAGTAAAAGTATGTCGGGATACATCTTTATCCTAAATGGTGGAGCTGTCTGCTGAAAAAATTTCAAGCAGCATATCGTAGTCGATTCTGTTTGCAAGATGGAGTACATCGTGACATCCGATGCTGCAAAAGAAGCTGTGTGACTGAGGAAGTTCATCATCGAGCTTGGAGTGGCACCCTCCATCGATGGTTTAGTTCTGCTTTATTGTGACAATACTGGAGCCATAGCACAGGCAAAGGAGCTGAAGGTACATCAACGGACAAAGCATATTCTACGTCGCTACTACCTTGTCTGAGAGATCGTGGATCGTGATGACGTCGACCTTCAAAAGATCGATGGAAAGGATAACCTGACCGATCCATTAACTAAAATCCTTGCGGTAAAGGAGTTTGAAGATCACAAAATGAAGATGGATATACGATACTGTACCGATTGGCTTTAGTACAAGTGGGAGTTATTAGAAAATGTGTCTCAAAGCCAATCGTCAGTCTGTTGACGGTTATGCTATTTGATATAATTATATATAAATTAATTAATAAAATATTTATTTAATAATTTTTATCATAAGCTTATACATCTTCTATATCAAACTTCTGTGTTATGATGAAAGTCCTTAGGATTATTTTAAATCGATAAAGGAGAATTTATCGTTTAGTCCTCAAATGAGTTCGCGACCAAATGATATGCTATTATTAGGATGATAGACATATCAAGTGTAGGTCGTTGTGTGCCATATAGGTTGGTTGTCCTCTTAACCAAGGAATATAGAGATGCTGGTATGGCATGCAGATGAAATGTAGGAATATATTTCATCGAACGTGATCAACTCTGGAGTACTCTGCTGTCAAGAGTCACTTCGAAGGGATATAATTATAAGTGTCTCTTCAACCTGAGATCACTGGTGACTTGCAAGCAACTTACTGTGCTTTGGTGCCAGACTACCTGAATTTCTAATTCAGGATCGAAGGTTTCTGGGCACAGTCAAATATTTGTAAAGTCGGTGCATGAGTCAAAATGGAATTGACTACTAAGAGATTGGAGAGAATGCTTTGTATTTTAATTTAGTAAGACCTTGGCTAGGGCAATCCTTGTGAGGAGTCACAAGATTTATCAGGTTGAGACACATAATAGATATACTGTTAAGAGTTGACAGTTTAAATTCTAAGTCATCCTAGCATCAAGGGTCAAAGGAATGAATTATACGGTAACTATATCCAAATAGATTCTTGAGTGTTGCTTTGCATACATTCGGCCTATCCATATGTCGGATACTATTGCTAGATGGTTACTCTGATTGGTATAGAAATCAGTTCCTGTACTGTCGGCTTAGGTTCAAACCTATGGGATCACACATATTAAAAGTTTCTCTCCGATCACATAGCTAATCTGAAGAATCTCAGTGAATGGAGACTCTGGTGAAGAGTCTCTGTGGACGGAGACTCTGTTGAAAAGTCCCACTGGATGGAACCTCTAGAGAAGAATTCCATTAGACTTGGATTCTATCATTAATGGAGGATTAATTAGTGATTAGATCACTAATTAGCTCAATTTGATTGAGCATTAAAGTTTGGATCAAATTTGATTGAATTGGATTCAATCAGGTCAAGTCTGATTAAGTTGTGAGATGACCTAATCAGTAAGAGAGAAATGATCCTGATTTGATTGGATCTGTGGCTCAATTAATTTATTAATTTGATCAAATTTAATTGAGATTGTAAGAGTCTAATTAGATTAGGCTCATCATATTTTATTTGGATCTAATTGGATTGAGTTTGAAAGAAAGCCAATTGGTTAAACCCTAGAGTCCTAAATGAATAGGACTTTCTCCCTTGCGCCACCTAAATTGTCTCACACCTTTTTTCATCACACAAAATTAGTTTGTGTGTGAGAAAATCAAAAAATAATCTTTCTTTTATCATCCATTATGGATAGAAATTGGTTAGTTTTGATTTGAATTTAAATTGATTTGAATTTTAACTTAAAATCTTATCCATATCCTTCCACACGTCGGTAATTTTTAAAGGTGCCCATTGTGTGTGAGAAAAGAAAGTCTTTTTGATAGTTTTTCAGATCCAATTTTTTTTGGTAAGTCTCTCTTTAAGTCAGATAAGGGTGCAAAAAAATTGGAGTCAAATTGATATTCAAAATGATTTGAATTGCAACAAACTCCAGCCCTTATCCTGTCTTACCTGGTTTGTGCGACAACCATAAAAAGGCCATAATTTTGTGCACCAAATATAGATAGCTCTTTATCATGAGATTCCAGAGAGAAAGAGGGGCCAAAATCCTTCTTTAGGATCTGAGGTTTGGGTGGGTTTCCTTCTTTCTTGGCATGAACAAGAGAGGAGATCGTTCTCCTCTTGGGTGAGCGACCTAGAACTATTCTAGAATTTTGGGTGAGAGATAAACCAAAGAGAAGAGAGTCTTCTTCAAATTTTTTTCTGCCATCTAGCATTCTCTTTGATCCATCTTCAACATTGAAATGGTCTGAGATAATCGAAGAAAGAGATCAAATCAGATCTGCCATCAAAATCGACTGCGCGAGCTAGCACTCCTGTGGAGGGCTGGTCAGTCCGAAGACTTTGTGTGGACCATCTATAGAGGTCGGACGCTTGTGTGGCTGTAAGTGATAAGAAAAAATTTTTAGATCTACATTCTCGATCATGAAGTTCGACTACCCATGCTCAGGTATTGGGTTCGGAACCTTAGAAGTAGTAGATTAGATCTATTATTAAATGCTATTTTTGGTTCACATACTTATCATTTTAGATTCAGATTTTTTATGTATATAAATTTATATCATCGATCTATTTGTAGGAGTTTTAAGATAAAATCTTATACATATATTTATAGATTAAATGGTTTAATCTAATATCCTTTCGTTGAAAAATTTTGAAAATGTATGCAAGAAGCTCCTGTGCATCCCAATAATGGAAAGATCGATGGAGATCACCCCAACCGGTAAGACAACCATCGCAGGCTGAGAGCAAGAGGACCGACCCCCAATCGTCATCATCAACACCATTACTGGGGGGCAAAATAGCAGTAGGGTCAGTAGAGAAGGGGAATAGCAAAAAGGCGGTGAGTTGAAGAACTCATAACCTTCACCAAGGAGGATACCCAAGGAGTTTAGTTCTCGCATAATGATGGGATGGTTGTAACCCTTAATATCGAAAATTATAATGTACGCCACTTCTTGATAGATAATGAAAGTTCCGCCAACTTTTTATTTTATGATGCTTTTGTAAAAATGAGATTGCCTGTCGATCGGCTAGGAAGAATAGACTCCCCACTCGTCAAATTTATCGGTGATGCCATCCCAGCGGAAGGAGTCATCATCTTGCTGTTAAAAGCTGGTTGTTTCTCTCTTCAATTTGTTGTCCAGGTTGACTTTTTGGTTGCCTGAGCACCTTTGGTATATAATGCGATTCTCGGATGATCGGGCCTTAATGCACTCCAAGCTATCGTGTCCACATACCACTTGAAAATGAAGTTCCCAATGGTGGGGGGGGGGTTGGAGAAGTCTGCAAAGACCAAGACTTAGCATGCTATTGCTACAACATCGCCCTTCGAGGAGGTGAATCAACCGAGTCTTACCCCATCGAAGGACTGGACACCTATGATGAGTTAGTTGAAGAGCGTGAGACATCGATCGAGGAGCTCATATCCATCCCCTTAGTAGATGAAAATCCAGAGCACACCGTCCAAATCGAATCGAGTCTAGATCAGTTAATGAAAGATCAGCTAACCTCCTGTTTGCAGGAGAATGTGGATGTCTTCGCTTGGATGCTGGCTGATATGCCAGGTATTGATCCCTCGATGATGGTGCATCAACTAAATATGAACTCGCGGCATCACCCAGTTAAGTAAAAGAAGCAGAGTTTTGTGCCTGAGTAGTAGAGGGTGATAGCCGAAGAGGCAGACAAGCTACTCCAGGCAGGCTTTATTAAGAAAATAACCTACCCTGAGTAGATCACAAATGTGGTCATGGTGAAGAAGGTGAATGGAAAATGAGACATCTGTATCGACTTCACCAACTTGAATAAAGCCTCCCCAAAGGACAACTATCTATTGTCGAAGATTGATCAACTAGTTGATGCTATGTCGGGTCATGAGCTCCTCACCTTCATGAATGTCTTTTCTGATTACAATCAAATCCGAATAGTGATTGAAGATGAGGAGAAAATAGCTTTTATTACTGACATAAATTTTTTTGGTTATAGGGTCATGCCCTTTGGTCGAAAAAATATAGGTGCAACCTATCAGCGCCTTATGAATAAAGTCTTCAAAGATCAAATTGGATGAAATATGAAGGTATATTAGGATGATATGCTCATCAAAAGTAAGTTCACAAGGATCCACATTAAGGACCTCAAAGAAGCCTTCACCATCCTTCGAAAGTATCAGATGAAGCAGAACTCAATGAAGTGCACCTTCTGGATAACTGCTAGCAAGTTCCTTAGTTTCATGGTCTCCGATCGAGGAATCAAAGTCAATCTAGAGAAAATTAGGGCCTTCCAAGAGATGGCCCCTCCAAAGATGATCAAGGAGATGCAGCATCTCACAGGAAGGATCGCCGCCCTAAATCAATTTGTTTTGAGGTCAGTCGAGTGATGCCTACCATTCTTTCAGACTCTAAGGTAGTGAAAGAATTTTCAATGGACTAATAAGTGCTAGAAAGTCTTCGCTAACTTAAAAAACTATCTCAGTTCCACCCCATTGCTTGGCAAATCCGATACAGATGAAGAGCTATCTCTGTACTTAGCCGTCTCTCCTACCGCGATGGGTGCGGTACTAGTTCAAGAGCGGGATAAGATCCATAAGCCTATTTATTACATTAACCAGATCTTAAGAGATGTGGAGATCCGATATTCGAAGCTCGAAAAGTTGGCCTACACCCTTCTCATTTCTACTCGGAAGCTCCGCCCATACTTTTAAGCTCATTCAATCATCTCCTAGCAGACCAACCTATAAAAAAGCATTCTTTATCGATCGGATATGCCAGGATAAGTTGCAAAGTGGGCTATAAAGCTATCTAAATTTGATATATCGACCATGGCCATCAATCAAGGCTCAGATTCTGTCCGACTTCATGGCAGAATGTACCATTCTGGATGAGCCAGAGAAACTCGAGGAAGTTGAATCCCAAGAACAAGCCCATGAAGATCCACCAGGAGCTAGTTCAGATGCTTGAGAGCTGCATGTGGATGGGTCATCTAACTCTGCAGGATCCAGGGTAGGATTGATCCTTTCGAGCTCAGATGGGACAGTCGCCAAGTATGCCCTTTCGTTTCGAGTTTCCAACAATGAATAATGAGGCTGAATATGAAGCCTTAGTGGTCGGCCTCAGAATTGCCAAGGAATTAGGGATACAAGATCTGAAGGCCCGCAATGACTTTCAATTAGTTGTCGGACACATCCAAGATCATTCATTATGAGGCCCGTGAAGAGAATATGATGAAGTACCTTCAGAAGATGAAAGATCTGATATCCAAGTTTGAGAGCTTTGAAATTCAACAAATATCCAAATTGGAGAACTCTCACACTGACCTATTCTCTAAACTGACGATGTCCGCACCATCTGAATTGTCACGAAGAACCTTCTTCGAGATACTGAGCAAACCATGCACAGAGGAGCTGGCAGCAGTAATGTAGGTGGATGAAGAATCCTGTTGAATGGATCTCCTAATCGGCTATCTCAGAGATGGGATTTTACCAACAGACTGAAAGGAAGCTCGAAAAATAAGATACCAGTCACCCCAGTATCTTCTTCAGGAGGAGTTGTACAAAAGATCATTTTTTCTGCCACTTCTCAAATGTCTGTGACTAATAAAAGCTGAGTACGCCCAAAGGGAGGTACATAAAGGTGTGTGCGGAAGCCATGTCGCAAAAAAAATATTGGCCTACAAACTCTTCCGACAGGACTATTACTGGCCGACTATGCAGCAGGATGCCCAGGACTTGGTCGCATGGTGTGATTGGTGTCAACGGCATTCAAATATATAGCACCTGCCTACCATACCGATCACTCCCATATGTGCACCCTGGCTATTTGTACAGTGGAGGATGGACATCCTCAGCCCTTTTCCTCTGACATTGGATTAATAAAAGTTTTTGCTTATTATCATAGACTACTTCACCAAATGGATGGAAGCAGAACCGCTAGCCCGCATTACTGAGGCAAAAGTAGTGGATTTTATCTAGAAGTGCATAATATGCCGGTTTGGACTTCTCTAAATGTTAATAACCGATAATGGGTGTCAGTTCATCGGGTCCAGGCTAGAACGACTTTGCGAGGAGAATAAAATTTCACATCATCTTACCTTCACAGCTCATCCTCAGGCGAATAGAGAAGCAGAGGTGACAAATCGAACCATCTTGTAGGGCCTATAGCGGAGATTGGACAGAGCCAAAGGGGTATGTGTCGATAAACTTTACCATGCACTGTGGATATATCGGACGACATTGAGGGTTCCGATGGAAGAAACCCCTTTTAGCCTCACCTTCGGAGTTGAAGCAGTGGTTCCTATTAAAATCAGAAGCCCATTAGCGTGAGCCGAGAATTATGTTGAGCAGACCAATGCGGAAAGATTATGCATAGATCTGGATTTACTGAAAAAAATTCGAGAAAGAGCTCGCATCAGAATGACAGCCTACCAGCACCGAATGGCCTGATATTACAACTTTGAAGTCAGAAATAAGTACTTTAGAGTCGGCGACCTGATCCTACGAAGAGTGAAAGTTTTCCAACCAAACGAGTGAGGCAAGCTAGCGCCAAATTGAGAAGGTCCCTATCAGGTGGATGAAATAATCAAACAAGAGACCTATCGACTGAAGCAGCTGGAGGAAGCCCTACTTTTTCGATCATGAAACTCGGAGAACCTCCGAATGTATTATTAGTAATGTACCATGCTGTCTCTCTCAATAAAGAATTTTTATTCCTCAAATTATTATCTTGCCTGCTTGTCAACTCGCAGCTTTAATAACTTGGCCTTTGATCAGCCCAATGTATAAGGAACCTTTGATTGATTTTTAGACAACACAGTTTTTGATCGGCCTGACATAGAAGGAGCCTTTGATCGGTTTCTAGACAACACGATCTTTGATCAGTCCAACCTTTAATCGGTCAAATGTAAAAGAAACTTTTAATCGATTTTTAGAGAATACTACCTATGATCGGCCTTAGCGTAGAAAGAGCCTTTGATTGGCTTTTAGGCAACACGGCCTATGATCGGCCTCAACATGAAACAGCCTTTGATCAGCCTAGTCTGTAACTGATTTTAATCAGAGAGGGCCTATGCTCAGTCTGACTAAAGGAGCTTTCTATTGGCCTTGCATGAGTCGACAACTCCTGATCAGCCAGGAATGTCAATTCCATGCATATACGTGAAGACAGGCAGCAAGTTGAATTTAAACTCACTTTTCAATTGATGATGAAAATTTCTACAAAGATGATGCACTAAGCATTGCACAAAAAGTAATAAATAAAAATACACAATAAAGATCAACATTGACTGTATGCCTTGTCCAAAGAAAATTTCTCAAAGAAAACCAAAATGTAGGTGGGTCATCGCCTCCCGTACACGAGCGTTGTAGTTGTTGAAGCGGAGGGAGTGCCTACGCTAGATTTGGAGTAGCATGATGGCGAGCTGGTCGAGTTGGCATGGAGTCTTGCCAACTCCGACTCTTCGACTATCAGGCTAAGGTTGAAAGGCTCTTTCGTCGCCTTGGCCTCAGCATCTTGATCTTTAGTCTTGGATGAAACTGCACCCCCAGACGTTGAAGAGAATGCGCAAGAAGGGGAAAGAGGCACCCTCATGCTTGATAATCGACAGCTACCGCCACCCTTACTCTACCCGAAAATGGGAGCCCGACCCGATCGGAAAGCGGGCGGTGCACCAGTGGTAACAAGTGAAGGCTGCATCCGAATCAATTCAGTAGGCCACTAAGGGTCCTATGGGAGAGGCCCCCCAACAGTGAGGACTGCGGGCCCCATTGAAAGCAACTACATAGTTCGATGGCCATCCTTTTTGGAAGCACGTGTTCCACAAAAATACTATGAGAGACTATTATTGAAGCCATGCCCGTTCTGAACATGACGTCGGAGTAATCCCTTTAGGTTGTGGATCCGTACTTCCACTAGACGAGATGGCCATTTTCAATACCTCCCATTCCAACCCAGAGCCTGCAAGATGACTCCACTCTGTCAAATGACCGCTGGCAGCCTCGATTGGGAATATGGGTTTTGCCGCCCACGAGGAAACTATTCCACCATACCATAGCAAGTGGAGGATAAACTTCCATCCTGAGGCAGAAGGGGAGAGGAGTTCTCCCATAAAAAGAGGAGTGCCCCATAACTACCCCGATTAAATTATGCTGTGTCGATTGGAGACTAGTCACAGGCACCGCCTTTATCGGTGCGTATTTAATTCAGGCGTAAAGGAAACGATTGCACCACCTTATTTCTCCTCTGCTAGATTTTCGAGGTGACGTGCATTTAATACGGGCATAGAAATATAGACATGCTTCAAAAATCATGCACACATCCTATGAGAGAATTGGCTCTTCACATTTTTCATTGGCGCACACAAAACTACTCTCTTTGCCCGACCATGGCTCGGACTCAAGAGTAGGGGGCATGTGTCGGGAAAAAATTTCATCCGAAATGATAATGTGAAGAGATCCCAAAGCTCAGCAAGCTAAGGACTCTCGTCATTGCTGACCCCTCATCGGTTACCTTCACAATCGGCCCGCACTCGGCTCCTTAACGATCGATCGGTGCCTTGCTGTCTGAGCGATCGAGATTCCACTGACTCCTAGCAAGCTCCCCCTTGTTGACTGGCTGCCCCCAAATGATGATACTTGTCAGATTTATCCGACTGACCTGTGAGCCCACATCTCTCGACCAGTGTCGAACCCAATCTTACCTCCGAACCCTTATCCTTCTGCCAAACACAGGTCTCACTTGTGAGCTAGTATCCCAAAGCACAGGCGTTAGTCAAGTGATGAAGCACCAGAGGTGGCCACCATGCAGCCTCATCGGGTCATATCAAATCGCATACCCAAAAGCCATACCTTGGGTGGTCAGCTACTTGTAATCCTATTTGGTTGGCCTAGCCCTCGATTGGCCAATGTAGAAAGAAGATAGAATAATTTCGATCAAACGGCCTTTGATCAGCCTAACTTTTGATTGGCCCTACGTTGAAAGGAGACTTTGCTTGACTTCTTGTGAAAGGCCTATTGATCGGTCCCTAGCCGATCCTATATTGAATGGTCTTTGATCGATCAAGAACATAAACTTCAATGCAAAAAGAGTATGCAATGAGAATGAACTTGCCTTTTTATTGAGAGTGATGGTTTTTATAGTGAAAAAAAAGGGAGAAAATTGGAGAAGTGAAGTATCATCAAGGTACTTGGTTGAAGAAGGTCACGGGATGCCTCCGCAGACTAGCAAAGCTTCACCCCCTGAGCTTCTCTGGCTCTGCAACAAAGAGCATATCTTCCATCAATCTTCGAACAAGCTTTCAGTCATCCAAAATGACATCTTTAGGGATATCGTGTAGGTGGACACCACCATCGGATGGCTCTTCTATGGAGACTGACATGCTGGGATCAATAGCCGGAGACAAGAACCTTTTTTCCCCTTGAGTAGGAGAATTCGGAGCGGAAGTCGGAGTTACTTGAGGAATATTCGACTGAACGTAAGGGAAGACTTCAACCGAACAAGATGCGCTCAGTTGAGTAGGAGTTGCAACTACAATGGTACCCTCGATCGAAAGGATTCACTTGGCTGGGGCTCCATATTGGCCGACCTCGTTGATCTTCGCCTTCTTCGAAGAACCCTAGGCAGTCGAAGCTGCCTTCTTCTTAGGGGCATTCTTCCTCAATTTGGCAAAGATTTCGGACTTCATGTCTGCAGTAACATGACAAGGATTAGAAATACAGAAGAAAAAGAGAGGAAAGAGAATCATAATTCTATACTCACCTCCAGGGTCAGTCGGGCTAAGCCCCTCATTATATAGGCCTTCTTCAGACAACAGCTCCCCCAAAGAAGGAACCCTGAAGTCCCTAAAGACTTTGAAGTATCCTTTCTCCTCAACCTCTAGCTTTGGAATGTCATTGATTGAGAACTCTAGTCGACCCCAGTTCGGTAGGTTCCAACTACTAAACGATAAGTAAGAAACAAAAAGAAAATACTCCTACCCATGAATGGAGGAGGGAGTACTTGTAATCAAAGGAGAAACTCCCCTCTGAGTTGCAACATACCGTCAATCCTTGATATATGGATGCCTCTTGATGGTAAAGAAAGTTCAAAAAAGAGGGATAGAGGGCTGGACATTTGCCATAGCACAAACGACTAAGAAGTCAATGATGAAACGAAAGAAATTCGGAACGAGAATGCAAAGAGGAATATGGTAAAATTGGAAGAGGTTGAGAATAAAGGGAGGAATGAGAAACCACAGACCGACATGAAGTGCCTCCTTCTACACAACTAGCTGATCGGGTGGCAAATCATTTGCCCATCCGATGGTCCCAGGGAGCTCCAAATCAAATTTTTTCAAAACTTCATATGAGGTCCAGATCTGAACCAAGTCTTCCAACCCTAGCATGGAGCCAAGGTCACCAGACCCGAAAGCCAAATCGGCCTTAGAACCCCAGCATTTCTTGACAAAGTTCTCAGGACTTGCTTTCGAAGAGGTAGACCATTCTCTAATCGAATCAGCGGACCCTGCTATTAAAGGAGTTCGAGAGAAAAGATCAGGACCTAGAATGAAAAAAAAAAGATCAAAACAAACATGAAAATAGATGGGTGAAAAAGAATGGCTGAAGAAAATCCACTAGATAGAAGAAAGAAAGCTGGAGAGACAACCAGAGCTGACAAGGATGACTCCTAGACAGTCCCTTAAAAATGTCACAGTGAAGAAAAAATCAAGACGGAGCAAACTTGGCACGATGATGGATCTAGGGAGAAGAAGAACCGAAAGAAGAGGGAGAGGCTCAAAAGACTGTCAGAAAGCATTAAAGGGAAGGAAGGCGATGCAGCTTTATAATCGAAAAAGAACAGCTCCAGAAGATCATGAATCATCACCATTGAATGAGCAGTCCACATGTGATGTCTTTCTATTGGTCGGCTTCCTCCGTCAATCATCCGAATTAATACGTTGTGCCAAAAAAGATATCCATAGGAATTTAAATCAAAGCCCTGTATTTCAGTTATGATTACTTGCCCAGACCCCTTCACATCCACCTCGAAAATCATGCACGTCTTTTCATCTTGGACTTTTTACATCTTCAACACTAAGAAATAGCAGTACTCCCTTCGTCCAATCAAAACTCAGACTCGAGAGTTGGGGGCATGTATTGAAAAAAAATTCGTATAGACAGAAAATGTGAAAAAGCCCAAGGTCCAAAATAGTTAGGCCCAATTCCTAGAAGGACGAGGCCATGGCCAACTCATGATCAGCCTCCACCTGAGTTAAGCTATAGTTGACCTTTAGCTTACATCACCTAAGCGAGAATCGATGCCAAGGATTCATCAACATAACTTGACAAGTCTTATTCAGAATCATCGATGGCCCCCTGGTGTCCCACCCGCTAGTGCTGGCTTTCAGGGCTATCTACAAATGACTCAGATCAATTGGACATCTGTTCATAGCCAGTGGTTTTCAATCAAACAAGCATTGACAGTAAATAAATCTCACGCTTAGTGATCAACCTGACTCTCGACCAAGGGCTCTCTTTCCAAAAAAATAGCCATAACATCCGACCCTTCTTTGGCCCTATTCACCAACAACGGCTTTCCTAATAACCCTCTCAGTGGCTACCGACGCTCCTCTACTAACCGATCGCTGCTGATGGTTGTCCAAATGTCACTGACAAGGCCTCGTGCAAATTTAATCGATTTAAATGCACCGACCAATTGGATCATCTGAGCAATCAGATAAAATATCCTAACAAACTTTCAGAACATTGCGGACAGAATATCCTGACAAACTTTCAGAGCGTGGCCACGTGACGTAACAGACACCCATGACTATCAATCTAGTTTGTAGGCGGACAGCAGGCAGCCTATTCTGACAGCCTATAGGCTCAGGTTTAACAATCTTTCGACTCTATCTATAAGAAGATATACGAAAGGGGACCAAGGTAAGCCATTACTCTACTTCTTACGCTCCTTCCTCTGTTGAATGAGATACTGACTTGAGCATCGAAAGATCTCCATCAGAGCGACCTCCAGTTAGAATTTTTCTTGTAGGTCTCGCTCTCAAGAGATTGATCTCAACCATCCACTCTAGCTCCTCTAGCACTGATCGAAATCTCGCACCAATAGGATGCAAATGGGTCATGTGGGAATGTGGTATGCTTGACCCTAGTGTGACTCGATTTTTTTATTTAGATTATGATTTTGAACCTGATCCAGCCTATTACATGATTGAGTCAGTCCATGAAAAGAATTTTAGATCTAATAGGTCAGATTTGTCATTTGAGTCAAGCATTTAGCTACTCTTTTATAGCTAAAGGATAATAATTGATAATTAAATATGAATCATTAAAAAATTAAATAAAATTGAAGAAGCCAACTTAAACTTGAATTTTCATCCAAAAACTTTTTATTTCATCCACATAATTTATTATTCTCATGTTTACTAATTACAATTTTAAAATATAGATATATGTACATACATGAGGATGTTACAAACAAGAATCTACCAAAATAAACAGTAAATGAATATCTGAATATAATAAAATGGAAATAGATGAGAGATGTAGTTGATGAAAAGAGGAATTAGTTTAAATAAGAGTATACTCAATGAATTGATAAAGATATTTAGAGTGAAAAAGAAAGAGGCTTATACAATTCATAGTTTTGGATCAAGCCAAATTAGATTCAGATCGGATTGGGCTCATCTTGTGGACCCAAGCTAGACCCGGATGATATATGGGTTGGGTTGGGTTGAAAAGTACAAGATTTGGAGGTCCAATTTTTGAACCTGATCCAGTTCGTGGATTTTCAAATGTAGATTGGGTCGGATCTAATTAGGTTGGGACTGGATCAGAATGATCCATTTTCAAATATAGATTGATTAGTTCTAATCACGCTAGAACTTGGTCAAGTCATGAGTTGACCTAACCCATTTGCAATCCTCATTGTATCTTTTCTTTTTATGCATATTTCAGAAGATTACAAAATGCAACATGTATACATGGCATTAAATGAGGTCGCTCATCAGATGGCTAATATCAAAGGTGTAATAGGTGAAAAGTTGATTGTGGTTTCCACCTAAGGTGGACTTTTTTGGTTCATTTGATGTACAAGGAGGATCTTATGGTTATATCGACGTTGCCTCATTTGGGTGGCTACTTTCAATCGGAAGAAAAATATAGTTTATTGTATCCATCTCACATCTTTTAAATATTTTTAAAATGCTAAATAGTCAGTATGTAGTTTGTTCATCACTTATTAAACATAATTGTTTGCAAAATATATATTAACCGGGTGGCAAATAGAGAGCTAAGAATGACTTCAATGATGGAGGTGCCATAACCTAGTTTCAAATGCTTCATTTTGAGAGTGGAGGTTGGTTTGTGATAGAGATTTGTATTGTGATGTTTTTGTTTTGGCTCAAATGAGGAAAGGTTATTCAAACTTTGCTTGTGGATGGAGGTTTGGAATGTAATCAGACCAGCCAAATTTCTCTTCCCTTGTGTCAACTTTCCTTGACCCCTTCATGCATCATTTCATTGGTTCAATGAAATGGCGATGACATGTTTAGAGCAACAACCATGACTTAGAACTGAGACTTGCTTTCTTATTTAGAGTGAGAAACTCCAGTTCTAGAGTGAGAAATCCTGTCAACCTCCTCCATACTCTCCTCTCCCAATGTTCATGGTCCCTACCAGCTCTTGGATTTTGTCTCCTGGCTTATGAACTTCAAGTTCTAGTAGTAGAAGTTTCTCTATGTGCACTAGCGGAAGAGAGGCCTTCTGGGGTCGAGCCAGAGAACTAGATTGGCATCGAGTTAGAGATGGTTTGGCAGACTACAAGAAGAGTTACTTGGCCTTGAGAATGCATGACTGGCATTCAAAGCAAACTCGAGAATGCATGACTGGCATTCAAAGCAGACTAAGTTCTCCATTAATGAAGCACGAAGAAGATAACCACAGAGGACGATGAATCTAGACATATCTCCTAAGTTAAGAAGTAAAGGCGATATGATTTTTGAATAGCATAACAAGTTTTCTATAACCCATCTAGATGTGGAGACAAGACCTAAAGGTGCTGCTAGGAGAATTCACGATCGTCATTCTCACCCCATTCTGACAGGAGCAAATGCCATTCCCCTCATTAATCCTCGCTTCATTAAACCTCTCCCCCTGCCCTCAATGGGGATTGGACCCACATCTTCTCCCGCTGCTTCACCTGTCACTCTTCACTTTGTCGATCTTACGCTGATGTAGTATGCTCTCCACATTCGGCTAGTCTCATCAACTATATTCAATTTTGAAACCTAACTCCACCGAAGGCCTAGTACATTCATTCTCTCCTCGTCTATTTAAATTCGACGTATACTTTCACTATGAAGATAGGGGCCATTTCAAGCAAAGTTGTAGAAACCCACTGAAGTGTTTTAGATGTTACCAGTTTGGACATGGTTATCGTTTATGTAGGACCCCTGCATAGCACCTTCCTCCTTCTGAACCCCCACCTTTGAAACAATCTCATAGATCATCTTCTCCATCCTTCCAGCCATAAGTGACCTCCTCAACACCCCCGGTGAAGCAAAATTTGAGTGCAGGGTTAAAATGATAATTTTAAAACTTTTTCAAAATTACTATTTTATAGTAAAAATAATTAATTAATCTAATTAATTAACATATATTTATCCTACACTAGGATCTAAATATGATATACAGCATGCATGGATTTAAATTTGAAATTCAAATTTGAACAGTAAATAATTTACTGTTCGGTGTTCAGAACACAATACCTTTGTGCAGGTAGTAGATCATCGCAATCTAATCATCGTCGGGAGAGTCTGATCATCGTGATGTAGCCACACAGTGTGTTTGATCTCTGCGGATTGTCCACACGATTCTCCTGATCTGATCGACTCCTCACGAGTGCTAGCTCGTTGTAGAGCCCTTTCGATGGTCGATGCTGATCGAACTCCTTCGATCGATATCTGTCGATTCTTTGGATGCTTTAGATCATCAGCAGATATGCTTGAGAGGATGTTGAAGATCTCTCTAAAATTTGGTGGGCTCACGACACTCGTAGCTCACCTTTTCATTTTTCGAACTCCAGGCTGAAACCCTGAAGAACTCACTGAAACCCTACACACACTTTTTCTTTCTTTTCTTTCTTTTTCTCTCGGAAGGATATTAACCTTCACCTTGCACACAAGGATTCCTCACGCCCATATTTTCTTCCAAAATTTTTTTTGCATGCGCCCCACTCTTCTCCTCCTTTTAAAACAATGTCAAATGTCTTATCCACGTGAGAGGATAAAGATGAGTAATTGCACATTTGAATTCAAATCAAATTTTGAATTCAAATGGAAATCAATTTATTCCTATCCACTAAGGACGTGAGAAGAGGAGGGCGTGGCTTAATTTGTGCGTGAGTGATTTCATGAGAAATATTTTTTTGTGTAATAAATGGGGCGTTAAAAGAGGATAAGGTCAAGGCGCTAAGATTGGTTGCTCATTCAAATTCAAACTTTGTTTTGA
Organism: Elaeis guineensis; assembly: GCF_000442705.2. NCBI lineage: Eukaryota > Viridiplantae > Streptophyta > Magnoliopsida > Arecales > Arecaceae > Elaeis > Elaeis guineensis. The sequence goes on from NC_026001.2 coordinate 14,733,136, forward strand.
ATTTGAATGGCGAACCAATCATCCTTATCCACTCATTTGGTGCATTAAAGTAGGGCATGAGGAGAGCTTTGCGTGAGAAAAAATTCATCAGAACTTCCTTCTCGTGAATTCAAATGGGCGTAGTGGAAGTGAGGTTGCGCAGGGAGAATGGGTCAAGGTGGTTTCATTATTTAAACCAACCTAATTGAACCAAATAAGTTAAGCTCAATTAGACTAATTTAAATCCAACTAAATTAGGTTTAATTAGGCTTAATAAAATCTTAATCAAATCAAAAATTGATTAAGCCCAACCCCTGATCAAATCAGGGACCAAACCATCTCGACGATTAGGTCAACTCTAAACCTAATCGGATCAAACCCAACTGAATCCAATTCAATTGGACTTGATCCAAAAATAATTACTCAATCAAATTGAGTTAATTAGCGATCAAATCACTAATTAAATCTCTCATAAATATTGAGTCCAAATCCGATGGATAATCGGACATCAGAATTCATCGATATGTAACCCTGATCGAAGAATCCCAAACCAGTGGGACTCTTGACCCCGGTACCCAAAATGTGTGGGACTCATGATCAGAGAGTCCTGATTCTCGATCACAGAATTTCAGACACGTAGGACTCATAGTCCATGAGCATTAGGACTCTTCATCAGCCATCAGATCAGATAGGAACCTCTAATGTGTGTGACCCTGCAGGTTCGAACCTAAGCCGGTAGCATAGGAACCAATTCCTGTACTAATCGAAGTGACCATCTAGCAATGGTACTCGACGATCGAATAGGTCAAAAAGTCACAATTGCAACACTCAGAACCTACGTGAATATGGTTACTGTATAATTCATCCTTTTGACCTCTGTGTTTAGGACGACTCAGGGTTAAAATGTCAATCCTGATTAGATCATCCGAATCGTGCTCAACTCAAACAGTCCTGTGACTCCTCACAAAGACTACTCTGGCCAAGATTTTACTAAATTGAAACATGACTGTACACAGCTCCTAAACTGGAGTGGTCAATCCCATCTTGACACACGCACCGACAAGTCAAGTACTTGACTACACCCAGCAGCCTTCCATCACTGAACTAGAAATTCAGGTAGTCCAGTGCCTAAGTGCAGTGAGTTGCTTGCAAGTCATCGTGGTGGTCTCAGGTCGGAGGGACATTTATACCCATATTCCATCGGCGCAAATCTTGACAGTAGAAATAGCTTCGGAGTCGATCACGTTCAGTGCAGATGTACCCTTACATCTCACCTGTATGCCATACCAGTGTCTCCACACTCATTGGTTAAGAGGACAACCAACCTATATGGCACACAACGATCTATGCTTGATAAACGTTGTCGTCCTTGGTAACAACGTATCATTTGGTCACGAATAGATTTAGGGACTAAACGACAAATCCTCCTTTGTCGAGTTTAAATAGTCCTAAGGACTTCACCACAACATAGGAGTTCATTAGAAGATGAAATATTTTGTGATGAAAAATTCTAAAATAATTTTTATTAATTCATAATTCATGTACATATACAAAAATGAGTACAACCATCAACAGGCCGACGATTGGCTTTGGGACACTATTCCCAACAATCTCCCACTTGGCCTAAAGCCAATCAGTGCAGTATCTAATACCCATCTTCGACTTGTAGTCGTCGAACTCCTTCACCGTAATGGCTTTAGTGAATGGGTCGGTCAGGTTCTCTTTTCCGTCGATCTTCTGAAGATCAACGTCACCTCGATCCAAAATTTTCCAGATGAGATGGTAGCGGCGCAGAATATGCTTCGTCCGCTGGTGTGCCTTGGGTTCCTTCGCCTGAGCAATGGCTCCAGAGCTATCACAGTAGAGCAGAACTGGACCAACAAGAGAGGGTACTACTCTAAGCTCGGTGATGAATTTTCTCAGCCACACCACTTCTTTGGCAGCATCTGATGCAGCGACATACTCTGCCTCACAAACTGAATCAGCCACTGTGTGTTGCTTGAAACTCTTCCAGCAGATAGCCCCACCATTAAGGGTAAAAATAAATCCCGACACACTTTTGCTGTTATCGTGATCAGACTGAAAACTAGAGTCTGTAAACCCTATAAGTCTCAAGTCCGATTCACCATAAACAAGCCACTGGTCCTTAGTATTTCTTAAATACTTCAGGATGGTTTTAACAACCTTCCAGTGATTCTCCCCTAGATCAGATTGGTATCTACTCACTACCCCTAGTGAGTATGCCACATCTGGTCGTGTACATGTCATGACGTACATGATAGATCCCACTGCCGAAGCATATGGAATCCTACCCATACGCTCTCTCTCTTGAGGTGTTGTCGGACAATCCCTCTTCGAGGGAGAAATTCCATGGCCTATCGGTAGATAGTCTTTCTTGAAATTCTCCATGCTGAATCTCTTCAGCATAGTATCTATGTACGTAGACTGGGATAAACCAAGCAACCTTTTAGATTTATCCCTATAGATCCTCATCCCTAGGATGTAGGAAGCTTCTCCCAAATACTTCATGGAGAATTGTGACGACAGCCAAATCTTTATTCCCTGTAATGCAGGGACATCATTCCCGATTAAGAGAATATCATCCACATACAATACAAGAAATATCACTACTGGACCATTAGCCCACTTATAAATGCAGGGCTCTTCTCCGTTCTTAACGAAGCCATACGTTTTGATCGTCCTATCAAAACGTATGTTCCAACTCCGGGATGCCTGCTTAAGTCCATAAATGGACCTCTGTAGTCTGCACACCTTAGACTCATCAGTAGATGTGAATCCTTCAGGTTGTATCATATACACCTCTTCATCCAGCTCTCTGTTTAGGAAAGCTATCTTCACATCCATCTGTCAGATTTTACAGTCCAGATGGGCAACTATTGCAAGCATAATCCGAATGGATTTGAGCATTGCCACAGGAGAAAATGTCTCGTCATAGTCTATACCATAACGTTGATGATATCCCTTGGCAACCAGATGGGTTTTATAGGTTTCCACCTTTCCGTCTGCGCCCCTCTTCCTCTTGAAGACCCACTTACACCCTATAGATTTTACTCCTTCGGGTGGGTCAACCAATGTCCACACATTGTTGACCTTCATGGACTCCATTTCAGATTTCATGGCCTCTAGCCATTTCTCAGAGTCAGGTCTCTGCATTGCATCCATGTAGGTGATTGGATCCTCATCATTTTCATCAAGTTCGATAGGATCGTCATCCCAGACCAAGAAATCATAGTATCTGTCTGGTTGACGTGGTACTCTACCAGATCGCCTTAAGGGTGCTTGATCAATGGGCTTCAGATCTGATCTAATCAAATCGGGTTCAGGTTCAGCAACTTCTGTCGGTTTTTTCATCTGTCGAACTTCATCAAGTTCGACCTTAGAGGCAACAGTCCCTTCACCAAGGAACTCTTTTTCCAAAAAGATTGTCTTAAGGCTGACAAACACCTTTTGCTCATCAGTCAGGTAGAAATAATACCCTTTGGTCTCTTTTGGGTACCCTATAAAATTACACTTGTCAGACCTAGGTCCAAGCTTGTCCGTAATTAAATGTTTAACATAAGCCGGACACCCCCAAACCCTAAGGTGCAAGAATACTGGCTTACGTCCTATCCATATCTCATATGGCATTTTGGTTACAGACTTACTCGAAACTCTATTTAGAAGGTAACAAGCCGATTCGAGCGCATATCCCCAGAGGGAGATCGACAGACCAGCAAACCCCATCATGGATCGAACCATGTCCAACAAGGTCTGATTCCTTCTTTCAGATACACCATTATGCTGTGGTGTTCCAGAAGGAGTCCATTGAGAGAGAATCCCATTCTCTCCAAGATATGTCAAAAACTCATTGGAAAGGTATTCACCTCCTCGATCAGATCGAAGAGTTTTAATACACTTTCCAGTTTATTTTTCTACCTCATTTCGAAATAGTTTGAACATTTCAAACGACTCCGACTTATGCTTCATTAAATAGACATACCCATACCTCGATAGGTCATCTGTGAAGGTTATGAAGTAGAAATATCCACCTCTTGCACTTGAGCTCATGGGTCCACATACATCAGAATGTACCAGAGCCTAGAGTTCACTGGCTCGCTAACCTTTTTCAGTAAAAATTGACTTGATCATTTTACCAAAAAGACAGGACTCACAAGTTGGAAGTGATTCATAATCACATACTTCAAGAATTTCTTCTTGAGCCAACCTGTTTATCCTATTCTTATTGATATGACCTAGCCTACAGTGCCAAAGGTAGACTTCTGACACATTATCTATTCTAGGACGTTTACCGGAGGTTTGAACCACATTAACAGGTTATGATAGAAAGTAAATTCTATTATTAAGTTGTCCAACAAACATTGTAACACCATTCAAAATGATATTGCAAATATTTTTTTATTAAAAATTGATAACTGTACATGGCCAAAAGGCCTACAGAAATAATATTTAATAAAAAACTTGGATAATAGTGACATTCACTCAGAATTATATTTCGAGAATTGATTACAAGGTTCATGATTCCTAATGCTAGAACTGGAGCTTTGCTTCCATCTCCAACATTCAGGAACCTCTCGCCTTCATCAAATCTCCTACTGACCTGCAGACCCTGCATTGAATTGCAAATATGATAAGAGCTTCCGGTATCCAATACCCAGGCAGTAGTATCACAAATGAAAAAGTTGCAAGGTGTTATTATATAAGTACCTTGCTTCTTCTTTGGCCTGTTCGGGTCCAGAGAGGCAATGTATAGAGGATAGTTCCTCTTCCAGTGTCCCTGCTTCTTGCAAAAGAAGCACTCCGTCTGGCTCTGATCGGGCTTGCGCTTCTTGGTCTGACCCTGTGCAGACATCCCAGCATGCAGCTGCACCTTCTTATTCTTCTTCTTCTTGTTCTTCTTCCCTTTCTTAAAGGGTCGACGATCAGAAGAAGACCCTCCCGCAATATTCACCGACTCCTTATGGAGCTGGTGATCCTTCTCAAAGTTCTGCAGCAACCCCAATAAGCCGTGGTAGTTCACTGCAAGCTTTGTCATTCAAAAATGAGTAAGGAAGGAGGAAGGACTTGGGCAGAGAATTAAGGATCGCATCCTTACCGAGCTGCTCGTGTAGGGGAAAACCCAGTTTACTAAGGCGCTCAATCATTTTGATCATGTACAGTACATGATCAGTGACTGAGGCTCCATCCCTCATCCGAGCATTGAAAATGGCACAACTAGTTTTGTACCTTTTAACATTGTCAGACGTGCCAAAAGAGTCATTCAACATTTGAAGCATCTCCTGTGGCTGGGCGTTCTCGAACCTGTGGCTGAACTCATCATTCATTGCCACCAGCATTATGCACCGGATGGTGGTGTGATCGTTGAGCCACTTCTGGTAAGTGTTTCGGACCATCCCTCTAGCATTCAGGGCTGGCTTCTCAAGTGCCGGATCCGTTACTACATAAAGGATCCGCTCATGCTCCAGAACGATTTTTAATTTTTGATACCAGCTATCGAAATTAGATCCCATGAGCTTATCATTATCTAATAATGACCGGAGCGACAGAGTAGTGGCCATAGCTGCATAAAGGAAAATCAGACCTATATTAGTACATAAATTATTAATACTAAAGACTTGGACTTTAGTCTAAAGTTTCTCCCAGTATTTTTACGAATTGATAGCCTCAACCTCCAATTCGAAGAATTACTTTAATTTCTTAGTGGGTACTAGAATCCACACAGACTACACACAAGCCTAACTTTGGTTGGTCAACCCATGTGTATCTATGGATAGGTTCATAACTAGTTGTTTCTCTAAACAACTTCTAATAATTGATTTTGCCCCAGAACCTAATCAGTAGGCTTTGGCCTCCACTGAAAAGATCTGGTTAGGTCCAACCATTAACATGATTTGATTTGGTGAATCGGACCAATAAATGATCAGGCCCGACTTTGGCCGGCCAACTTGACCACCATCAGAAAGACTCAAACTAAATTATCATATTATGAATGATAATTTCATTAGTCAATAAGCACCAGGCCTTTGGGCCTCCAATGATTATTAAACTAATGGACTCATTATCACTCACTTAATGGAAGGCTATGACTTAGTTATCAATATAACTTAATTATTTTTAGGATCTAATAATTTTTGAGAATTTTATTAAAGAATATATGAGAAGATAAATTATCAGTCAATTTCAATCCTCCCACTGACTTCACCAAGTCAGATTAAAAAAGATTTAATTAAGCCAGCATTAGGAGCACCTAAATCAGTCAAACTGATTTATCTAATGACATGGGTGAGCCCTAATCACCAAGTGATCTAATCAAAACCTAATTCACTAGGTTGGCCAGGTAAGTGAGATCAGTGGTGGGGATAAGCCATTAACTCGTCAGAGATCGAATCACTACGAGTAGCTCCCGCTTAAAAACCACTGGTCAAACTGTCAAACTTACCTTAGACACCAACCGGTTCATTAGTTTTAATTTGATCAACTTAGTAAATAGGGTTCCACCGCATAGCCATGAATTAAGTCCATCTTGGTCTAGTTAAAGACATGAACCCATTCAACTACAACTATTGGAGTTGAGTCTAGAGTATCCTTGACCTAATCTAATTCAACTTTTGATTAGATTTGATCAATTACTCTAATTTAGTCTATTTCTTTAAGCTAACCTTAGGTCTAACCCAATTATGGACCTAATCCATCTAACCCATTGACCTACAAGTTTATGCAATTGTCTTAGGTCTTAATTCACAATTCTAGACCTACTAGACAATACTTAATTCTTTTAATTAAGTATTTGGGCTGATAGGTCAGGGTTTGGCATTTCGAAAATAATTTTCAAATTTGAAAGGTTTTATTTTTTGTTCACCAAATATGTTGACTCATTTCACAAATAGATCAGCACATTTCATAAATAGCAATCCTATTGCTAATTACATAACAAAAAATAACTCAAACAAAATAAATCATGAATATTCTTTTAGATCTAATCTAACACATTCATGATAAATTTTACAATTAAACATATATAATTAATTTCTTTCGCTGCTTCATCTGCATGGGATATAATTGCAGCGGCACCCCTACCGCCATAGGAGACCCCATCGAATGGGAGGAGAGGGCCTTTAAACCCTACTTTTCTCCTATGACCGGACGGCCATGGCAACCAATCCAATTCGATTATTTGCTACTTGGATCAAGTATATTTAAATATACCAATTTTAAAATTTAAATTTTAAATTTCAAATTTCAAATTTTTTGAATTTCAAATTTTAAATTTTAAATTTTGAATTTCAAATTTAAAATTTCAACCAAATTTTAAATTTTAAATTTTTTTGAATTTTAAATTTTAAATTTTGAATTTCAAATTTTAAATTTTAAATTTTAAATTTTGAATTTCAAATTTTTGAATTTTAAATTTTGAACAACTTTCAAAATTCAAATTTTAAAATTTGAATTTTAAATTTCAAATTTAAACTTTTAGATTACAACTTAATCTACACATGCAAATATATATATCATATCTTAGAATCTTGCTCTGATACCATTTGAAGTGAAATTTGAGTGCAGGGGTAAAATGATAATTTTAAATTTTTTTTAAAATTACTATTTTACAGTGGAAATAATTAATTAATCTAATTAATTAACATATATTTACTCTACACTAGGATCTAAATATGATATACAGCATGCATGGATTTAAATTTGAAATTCAAATTTGAACAGTAAATAATTTACTGTTCTGTGTTCAAAACACAATACCTTTATGCGGGTAGTAGATCGCCACAATCTGATCACCGTCGGAAGAGTCTGATCATCACGATGCAATCACACAGTGTGTCTGGTCTCTGTGGATCGTCCACACGAAGCTCCTGATCTGATCGACTCCTCACGAGTGCTAGCTCGTTGTAGAGCCCTTTCGACGGCCGATGCTGATCGAACTCCTTCGATCGATGTCTGCCAATTTTTTGAACACTTCAGATCATGAGCAGATATGCTTGAGAGGATGTTGAAGATATTTCTAAAATTTGGTGGGCTCACGACACTCGTAGCTCACCTTCTCACTTCCCGAACTCCAGGCTGAAACCCTGAAGAACTCACTGAAACCCTGCGCACACTTTTTCTTTCTTTTCTTTCTTTTTCTCTCGGAAGGATATTGACCTTCACCTTGCACACAAGAATTCCTCACACCTAGATTTTCTCTCCAAAATTTTTCTTGCACATGCCCCACTCTTCTCCTCCTTTTAAAACAATGTCAAACGTCTTATCCACGTGAGAGGATAAAGATGAGTAATTGCATATTTGAATTCAAATCAAATTTTGAATTCAAATGAAAACTAATTTATTTCTATCCACTAAGGGTGTGAGAAGAGGAGGGTATGGCTTAATTTGTGCATGAGTGATTTTATGAGAAACATTTTCTCGTGTAATAAATGGGGTGTTAAAAGAGGATAAGGTCAAGGCGCTAAGATTGGTTGCTCATTCAAATTCAAACTTTGTTTTGAATTTGAATGGCCAACCAATCATCCTTATCCACTCATTTGGCACATTAAAGTAGGGTGTGAGGAGGGCTTTGCGTGAAGAAAAATTCATGAGAACTTCCTTCTCGTGAATTCAAATGGATGCAGTGGAAGTGAGGTGGCGCAGGGAGAATGGGTCAAGGTGGTTTTATTATTTAAACCAACCTAATTGAACCAAATAAGTTAGGCTCAATTAGACTAATTTAAATCCAACTAAATTAGGCTTAATTAGGCTCAATAAAATCTTAATCAAATCAGAAATTAATTAAGCCCAATCTCTGATCAAATCAGGGACCAAACCATCTTGACGATTAGGTCAACTCTTAACCTAATCGGGTCAAACCCAACTGAATCCAATTCAATTGGACTTGATCCAAAAATAATTACTCAATCAAATTGAGTTAATTAGTGATCAAATCACTAATTAAATCTCTCGTAAATATTGAGTCCAAATCCGATGGTAATCGGGCATCAGAATTCATCGATATGTAACCCTGATCGAAGAGTCCCAAACCAGTGAGACTCTTGACCCCGGTACCCAAAATGTGTGGGACTCATGATCAGAGAATTTTGATTCTCGTTCACAGAGTTTCAGACATGTAGGACTCATAGTCCACGAGCATTAGGACTCTTCATCAGCCATCAGATCAGATAGGAACCTCTAATGTGTGTGACCCCACGGGTTCGAACCTAAGTCGGTAGCACAGGAACCAATTCCTGTACTAATCGAAGTGACCATCTAGCAATGGTACCCGATGATCGGATAGGTCAAAAAGTCATAATCGCAACACTCAGAACCTACGTGAATATGGTTATTGTATTATTCATCCTTTTGACCTCTGTGTTTAGGACGACTCAGGGTTAAACTGTCAACCCTGATTAGATCATCCGAACATGCTCAACTCAAACAGTCCTATGACTCCTCATAAGGACTACCCTGGCCAAGGTTTTGCTAAATTGAAACACGACTATACACAGCTCCTAAACTGGAGTGGTCAATCCCATCTTGACACACGTACCGACAAGTCAAGTACTTGACTACACCCAACAGCCTTCCGTCACTGAATTAGAAATTCAGGTAGTCCAGTGCCTAAGTGCAGTGAGTTGCTTGCAAGTCACCGTGGCGGTCTCAGGTCAGAGGGATATTTATACCCATATTCCATCGGAGCAAATCTTGACAGCAGAAATAGCTCCGGAGTCGGTCACGTTCAGTGCAGATGTACCCTTACATCTCACCTGTATGCCATACCAGTGTCTCCACACTCATTGGTTAAGAGGACAACCAACCTATATGGCACACAACGATCTATGCTTGATAAACGTTATCATCCTTGGTAATAATGTATCATTTGGTCGCGAACAGATTTAAGGACTAAACGATAAATCCTCCTTTGTCGAGTCTAAATAGTCCTAAGGACTTCACCACAACATAGGAGTTCATTAGAAGATGAAATATTTTGTGATGAAAAATATCAAAATAATTTTTATTAATTCATAATTTATGTACATATACAAAAATGAGCACAACCATCAACAGGCTGACGATTGACTTTGGGACACTATTCTCAACATCCGGTACCCTCTAAATCTCCACCCACTAAAGATCCCACCATTTACATGGAGCCTGAACCTCAAAACCTTCACTCTACCAAGGTGTTCCTGTCGATTACATTGGAAATGTCAGAGATATCTAGCTACTTGGAGAGGATAGCTTTTGTGGAGTCTTATGGAAGGAAGATCAAGATGGACGACATTGTGATAACTCTCACACATGTTGCTAAGGTTACTGGATCATGGACGACGAAACACCTTGCTGAAGAAAACCACTTCCTCATTTCCTGCCCCTCCAAGGAAGTGATTCAAAATCTCATCGCTATGGGCCATATTCGAGGGGATGGCTTCTCTCTCATCATTTCATTTTGGGACAAATATAGAAATTCTCATCTCCATCACCTAAGATTCAAGGTCTGTGCGAGCCTCCAAGGTCTACCCTTAATGTGCTAGAATGTGGACACTATGCCCACCATCATTTCTAGCTTTGGATATCCTTTTCGAGCTAGCAGATCCAAGTTGCAGTGGGATGACATTACAAGCTTTAACATTCAGTTCTTTTGTGAAGATCTAGCTGATGTCCTTGAGGCCATCCAAGTCGTGATTGACCCTTGCATCTACATTGTCTGAGTGATCATAAAATTCTCCAGACTTGAGATTTCTTCGTTTGAAGACACTGTGTCAAAGGATGAAGACCCTAATGACCTCGATGATAGTGAATGCAAGCTTTGGTTTGGTTCCTCTACTCACAATCAGTCTCTGGGAGCTTGGAAGCATCACCTTCAGCAACCTGATTTGGCTTCCTCTGCGATAGGCACCCAAGGCTCCAATGAAGCTTGGCATCGACATAACCCTGACTCCCTATCCCCTATCCTTAGTCCAAACTTAGCTCCTCCTACACCCTAGAATCCTTGATTTCCATTAATCGTTGCCTCCTGTTCAACAATCTTTTCACCCTCTGTCCCAGCCTACCCTTTTGCCTAGTTAACTTATCCCTTCCATATCAAATCTCCAACAGATATCCACTCGTTCAACTTCAAATCCTATTTTCAAATTTGAATGTCCTTCTCATGAACAGCCCAACTCCCAATGCTAATCCCCTCGAGCCAGCCAACCCCTACCCCACTACCCCTAATATCATCAAGACTAATATGGATCCCATAACCCCTACACACAAAACACTTGACCCCCCTTTCCAACTTGATCCCATCCCAGTTACTGCTATATTTTCCTCTCTGCTGTCGGCCCTAAACAAACCCAGCCAAGAGAAAACTCTTTGTCCAACTCCTGACCCTAATTACAGCAACAGAAGCCCGAGGTTGAGGGCCAAAAAAAATCAAAGCTCTTGGGCTCCTTGACCCAAATTTGAATGAACAGGACATGCTTTTCATCAACTCTCTCTCACCTCAGGAGATATCATCCAACTCACTAAAAGCTGTGGTGTTTTCGTTACTTCCGAAGGGACTGTTTTGAAGCTTAGGTAGATGGAACTCCTCCGTTGTAGGGATCTTGCAGTCAAAAAGATCCCACAAAAGGTTGCTTAGTCGCTGGCAATGAATTGAAGATCTCTATATACTATGGCTGCTCTTAATACAGCTGATAATTTTGTATTTTTGCTGACTGTCAGTTACTTTCCACCGTGCGCTCTTGCCAACTACCATGTGTTTTCGCTGACTGCTGTATACTCCATCCAGCAAGAACCCTTCGCCTCAAAACTAAGGGAACACCTCTATTTTGCCTCTTACCTTCAGCTGTGTAGTACTTCCAATAAAAGAGATCTCCTTCTGACAGAACTTTGCTCTGCTTTTTATGTTGCTCACTTCCATCAGTGTTTGTTATCTTTTTGCAATCAATGACTATACTATTTTGGAATGTAAGGGGATTGAGTAGGGCTAAAAAGAGACAGGATATTAAGAACATTGTCAAACTCTCAAAATGTTGGATAGCAAGCTTCCAAGAAATCAAGTTAAAATCTCTTAGCTTAAATATTATTAGATCAGCCTGCGGACAAAGCCTTTTTGAATGGCATCTTAAAGCTGCACCGGATTTAGCTGGTGGGTTGCTAACCTGTTGGGACCCATCATCAGTAACTGGTATCCCAATCTATATTGGTAAATTTTTAATCATAACTTACTTCACACATCAAGGCAATAACTTCCATTGGTACCATATGAATGTCTATGGGCCGCAATACCATCATCATCGTTCCATCCTCTTCAAAGAACTCCAATACGTCAAAGAGCACACTCAAGGACCTTGGGTGGTTATGGGAGATTTCAATGTCACCCGTTTCAGCTCTGAAAGGCAAGGAGCAACCAGCAGCCGAGTAGCTTCAAAAGAATTCAATGATTGTATCAATTACTTAGAACTGACTGAGATCAATGCTCCTAACAAAAAATACACATGGATAAATTTTAGGGAAGAGGCTAGCTTAGCAAAACTAGGCAGATATTTTGTTTTAGTGGAATGGCACATTTATTACCCTTAGATCAATCTCAGCCCCCTGGTAAAAACCACATCTGATCATACCCCTCTCTTACTTTCTTTTACTGTTAATCTTTCGACAGGTTTCAAACACATCAAGCCTTTTTGGTTCGAAAATGCTTGGTATCATCAGCAAAACTTTTAGATCCTAATTGAATCTTGGTGGACTTCTGCCCCTCCTTCCATGGATCCTGTGGCAAACCTGATATCTAAGTCACTCTTTCTTCCCTCTAAACTGAGAGTTTGGAGGAAGAAAAATGTAAGAAACATCCAAAGTTGGAAAAAAAATGATAGAAAAAAGGATTGAGGACCTTGATACCTGCGAAGAAGATAGAAATCTGACAATTGAAGAGGGAAATGAAAGATATTACCTCAAAACATAGCTGGAGACACTACTTCAATAGGAAGAAACTTACTGGAGACAACGATCGAGACAATTATGGCTGGCTAATGGAGACAGAAACACCAATTTTTTTCATATTAGTGCATCAAATAGATAATGGAAGAACTTCATTTTAGAAATTCAGAAAGATGGCAAAATTTTTTAGAATCAAGCAGACATCCACTCAACTCTTCTTGAATACTATACAGAGTTATTAAGTTCGGCTGAAACTCCAATGGTGGAAGTTGAATGGGAGGCATTATACCCTGACAATCCGATTGATCTCAGTCCATGAGATAGACCCTTCTCTGAGGCTGAAATCAAAGCAGCCATCTTCAATCTTCCAAGCAACAAAGCACCTGGACCTGACGGATTTTCAATCTCCTTCTTCAAGAAACACTAGCTAATAGTTAAACCGGACATATTAGCCTTCTTTGAAGAAATCCACAAATCACTTTCAGACCTATCCTGTATACACTAACATTATCCTTATCCCTAAGAAAACTGAAAATCCTAATATCTGCAACTTTCGGTCTATCAGTCTGGAAGGCAGCATTGTTAAAATTCTATCGAAAGTACTCTCTACAAGACTCGATCACATCATTGACTTGCTCATTTCTGAAAATCAATCGACCTTTGATAAGTCATATATTTTTATATTTATTTAATATATTTTTGATAATTAATGGTGGTAACATTTTTAAAAAAAAATTAATTTCATAAATAAATTAAATTTTCTTATAAAATAAATAATTTTAAAAAATATATAATTAGAGCATATTTATGAAAAATAGATGTCAAACTAATTGAGTCATTTAAGCATCAAAATAATTAAAAAATTAATAAAAAATTTAATTCATATTTTTTTTATTTTTCAAACATAAAGTAAAATCAAGTAAAAATACTCAAAAATCTATTTTAAATAACCTTCGATCATGGTGGACCAGTTGTTTGATCTACAGAATCAGAGGTGCGGTCCACAAAAAGTCACATGATCCACAATGTAGCTCATAGCAGGAGAAAAAGTTTTTGCATGATCGGATGGCTGAGATCACATCAAACATGTGATCAGACGGCTGAGAAGAAGCTTTACCATATCCAGCGATGATGGCCCACTTCAAATGCACGATCTAATAGTTAGGAGAGATCCTGAGCGAGATCTGATGGTTTGTGTTCGTTGTTGGCTAAGAACTAAATCAGAAGAGACTTCTTGATGTGATCTGATGGTCGAAATTCAATCTATCATACGATTCGATGGTCAGCATCTTTTTTGACTGTGAATAGGAGATCAAGGGCATGATCCGATGGTCCAGAGCTGATCTGATGAAGGATCTAATGGATGACAACGATCGTGATCGAGATGAGGAGTTTAACAGTGATTTTTGATGCGATCTAGGTGGTCCAAACATGATCCAACAATCAAAATCAAGGAACACGAGTTTGACATGATTTTGAGGACTTTTGGGACTCCATTTGCTATCAGAAAAAGATAAAAAATTTATCTTTAAATAAGAAGATTCAAAAATAAGAAAAAATAGAGAAAAATAGTAAAAATAGAAAAAATAGAAAAAAATTAAAAAAATTTAGAGATCCAAAGAGAAGAAGGAAAGAAATCGGTTCATTTCACGGAGTACGAAAGAAGAAGAAAAAATCATCAACCATCTTCTCGATGAGGTTGCACCGATCAACTTTAGATCCTTGTTATAGTTTTATTTTATTTTATTATTTTTTTTAAATTTTTTTATAATTAAATTTTAATTTTAATTAATATAAAATTTATTTTATTATATTTTTAAATTTTTATTTTTATTTTTATTGTAAGTAGATACTAAGATCTAGTTAGTAGATCTTAGTATCAATTTATTTTTATATACTTTAAATTTTTATCTTTTATTTTTATTACAAGTAGATGCTAGGATCTAAATAGTAAATCTTAGTATCTGATTTATTTTTTATATTTTTAATTTTTATTTTTTGACTTAAGTTACTTTCCTCAAAATTTTATTTTCTTTTTATAAAATCAAAGATTTCATATCAAAGTACCGTCTTCTCTGTGGATTCGATCCGACTCGCTACTCTTTACATATTTTAAATTTTTATTGAAGTCAGATTTAATTTGATAATCACGGTGTCTTAAACGACAATATTGCGAGCACATCAAATTTTTGGCACCATTGCTGGAGAAGGTACCGATTTTAATATTTGATTTTTTTAATTTTTTTATGAATATAGCTTACTAACTTTTTTATTTTTTTTTATCTTTTTGTAGAAAAAAGGAAGAAGAAAATAAGGATGAAATGCTTCAAATTGATGAGATCAATCCTAATCCTAAACTATTTTTTTTAGTATTAATTGTTGTTATTTTTTTCAAATTAACCTAAAATTCACCCATATAAACTTAATAAAAACCGCATAACAAGAGTAGAAACTTAATTATTTAGAAATATTCATCATCTTAGATTTACTTTTGGTGATCGTTGGAATCAAGATAAGCTTTCAAGTTTGATTAATTTCATGATATAATTTAGTTGCATAGAATTTTTTGTTTGAAATTGATTGTGCACATTCATCTCAAATCAACTTAAGGGCAATACCTATAACAAGATAAGGTAGAGATTTCATCACCCTTCTTTAGCCCAAAAATCACCAACCAGCATCCCGCATTAACCCAAGCCTAATTAAAATTAAGTTGACATTGGCCCTTAGGATCAATTAAGTTCAGTTTGAGTATTGTGGTGAAGTCAAGTACAAATAAGTTTGAAAATACCTCCAAAATTGATATCTAAGACAAGAGGTTACAAAGACTAAGTCTAAGTGGACTCGTGGCTATTTAATTAATTTCGTTAGCTTATTTGGACAATCTAATTGGTGTCTAAGGCAAGCAACGGGGGGATCTCCACAACCCCACCTCTTATCTAACTAGTTGAAGGAAGTGAGAACAGGCCAAACTTGCATCTAGGCCGAGCCACTCTATATTGAACCGTTAGGTCTAAAAAATCCGTAGGTGTCTAGGTTTAATTGTTTACTAACTTGATTGTAATTAACACTTAACCTAATGTTGCAAATAGATTTGGTGGATCCGTGATCCGACCCGAGCCAATTCGGTTAGACCCGATCGGAACCCATTTAAAAGATCCATGAGCCAGGTCGGGTTCAAAAATTGGATCCATTCCCTTTTTTGGGTCGGGTCTAGATTTTCTGAATTTGGACCCAACCCGATCCGACCCAACTCGTGGAGATTTTTGAGTTAATTTGGATCTTCAAATACATGATCCAACCCAATCCGATCCGATCCAGACTTAAATATAGGACTTGAACTCAGTTAGAGTAACTTACCCAAATAAGGGTTTGGGCTTGGGCCAAAATTTTTCAAACCCTTCGATCTTTCCCATCTGATTTTCAAACTAAAAATCTTTAAAATTAAAAATTTTTCAAACCCTTCAGTTCTTTTATTCTGACTGTTGTAACATCTTATAACAATCCGAGGAGAAAAGACTGGATGAATTTCTGATAACTTAAATGAAGGGCATCTCGATTACTTCTTCTGACTTTTTGCTGGGTTCAATTTTTTAAACCTTCTGGTTTATGTTTACTGTGCCTTGAGGTACAAAAGCAAGAGGGCTTCTTGAATTCTAACTTTATTTTATTGACTTTAAAAAATTTCAGAGCATGCTCTAATATGCACAGATATTGTGTCATCCACAGTATATGTAGTCTAATTTTTAACAATGTACAAGTATTCTCCTTATATGATATTTTAGATCGGGACAATTATATCATTATATAAAATTTATATATTTTTTTATTTTTTGTTTTTTTGTGTGGACTTCTGGAATCTTGACTCTTCTTAAAAATCACTTGTTTCCCTTTGCTATCCAATACAATTAATTATTAGAAGCTACAGTTGGAGGATTGGAGGAAAAAAAGAAAAGAGACGTTTCTTAGTTGTCATCCAGCAGTAGTATTCACTGATGGTAGGTTTCAAATAAATTAAACCCGTGACCCGACTTGACCCGAACTGGATCCGTATTTTATGGATTAGGGCTGGGTTATATATGGATCCGATCTGATCCGAATGATCCAATGGGTCAATAAATTCAGCCATGAACTCGATCTGATCTGATCTAATTTTTTATCGAGATGGGTATGGATCCAATATCAAGATCCGATCAAGAAATCAGATCGGATCGGGATCACTCAAGATCCAATCTGATCTGACCCGACCCATTTGTAGGTCTAACTTAACCACAACTAATTCTTTTCATCTATCATCTTTAGGTCTAGGGCTTTCTTTTTAAGGTTTTCACCTTTAGAATCTCTCTCTTTCTTTCTCTTCTCTTTTCTTTCTCCCTCTTCTTAAAAAAAAAAATCTAAACCACACATATTAGGATTTGCACTAGTACATGCATGGTAGGAGATCTCTTTATCCTAATCTAGTTGAACCTAATCCTAAAGTTGAACGGCTGATTCACATTAAACCTAAAAATCAAATGGTTGGAAACCCTGAAGAACCATCTAGGTAGATGAAGGAATATTTTATTTCTTCCACCTATAACCCATCGACTTGTATCCACTTACCTGATATCCCTATAAGCCATTATAAGATCAAATTGATCATAATCCAGATGCTCCCATCTTTCTATGAGAACACCAATAAAGATCCTTACAAGCATCTAGATGAGTTTTTAGAAATTTATTCCATGGTGAAGATTCAAAATTTTACTGATGATGCACTTAGACTAACCCTATTTTCCTTCTCACTTAAGAATAAAGCCAAGTACTGGCTTGGCACAATAGGAAGATCGATCTGAACTTGGGCTGAAATGCAGCACGTATTTTTTAAAAAAAATTTATCCCATAGGTCGAACCAACACCATGAGATGAGCCATCACTGGATTTGTTCAGCTTTCAGGAGAACAAATTCATGAGTCATGGGAGAGACTTAAGGAACTTCTTAGAAAATACCCACACTAAGGTCTATTTAAGTGATAAATTATTCAAGCTTTCTATGAGGGTTTAGGTAATCAGTATAGACAGATGGTAGATGTATCTTGTGGAGGTGCATTCATGAGTAAGAGTGAGAATGAAGCCTATATTTTGTTTAAAATCTTGAGTGAAAATTCAATCAGCCATGCTTCATTATCTTCTTATGAAAGATAGATCCCTCACCAAAAGCGGACAGAAATTTTTGAGATCAAACAAACATACTCTAGTTTTAAGGCTGACTTGAACCTAATAGCTTAAAAATTAGATAATGTTGATCTTCTTATCTAGAAATTAGATCAGTTCCTAACCTTAGGTCAATAATCTCTTGCATAATACACACCGCCTCCTAATTATCAAGAGATCTGTTCTATCTGTGTTAGCCCAGTCCATCATGTGAGTGAATATCCTACGGCTGCACAGTTTTCACTTTTTATCCAAAAACAAGTTCAAGTTGCCCAAGGTTACTCTAAGCCTATCAATGACCCATTCTCAAACACATATAATCTAGGTTGGAGGAACCATCCTAATTTTTCTTGAAGATCCCAATAGACTCAAGCTCAAATCCAAATTTTTTCCGTGCAAAACTTTCAAAATAGATCCCAATACTAGAATTATGTCTATAATAGAGGTCAGCCTAGTCAACGTACCCAGCTACCATATCATAATCAGCTGTCATACCCACCTACTCAACAGTCCAATCTAGCCGATGATAGATTTAATCAACTCCAACAATTGATTATGACCTAACAGCAATCTATTACTAGACTAGAAGCATAAATAGGATAATTAGCTAAGTCTACCATGAGGAGAGAATCAGGTCAATTGTCAAGCCAATCAATATCAAATCTCAAAAGCAACCCATCCACCCACCAACTATCTAGATCTAGTTATCAATCCAATGTCCCATCTAAGAATTTTCAATTTGAGAATGCCAACGTAATTACTAAACTTAGAAGTGGTAAGATTCTTAAAGACCTATATCAAGATCAGATGAGAGAGGCTAGTACTGATGTTAGCCAAAATGAGAACTTAGAAGAAGAGGTTAGTACTGAGACTAACCTAATAGAAGAATCTGAGTTCGAAACTAATATTGATCTTAGTGAAAAAGATAAAGAAAAGAAGAGAGCGGATGAGTTATCTGAGATATATAAATCAAGAGTTTCATTTTCTTCAGCCCTAGAAGCCGGTTCTTCCCATAAAAGGCAAGAAGCACGCAATAAGAAACTAATAGAATTATTTAAGCAAGTTCACATTAATCTATCCACCCTCAATGTGATTCAGCACATTCTGACTTACGTAAAATTTCTTAAGGAACTCTGCACACAAAAATATGAGCCGAGAACAATAGAGAGAATTATGATGTATGAGGATGTCAGTGCAGTCTTATTGAATTCATTACCTCAGAAAATGAAAGATCCTGATGCTCCTTTGATTTCATATGTTATAGGAGGCATTACTTTTGATCGAGCCTTGTTAGACTTAGAAGCTAGTGTGAACCTACTTCCGACCTCGATCTATAAAAAATTTGAGATTGAAGAACTGAAACCCATATCGATTATTTTGTAATTAGTTAATAAATCTATAAAGATGCCATGTGGTCTGATTAGGGATGTCTTAGAGTAAATCAATATTATTTTTTAATAGATTTTCTCATACTTGATATGGAACCATCCCAGAAGCTAAATCAGAATCCCATAATTTTAGGTCATCCATTTCTAGCCACTGCCAATGTCAATATCAATTGTAAAATAGGAGCTATGGATATTTTTTTTGAAGATCAAAAGGTAAGAATTAATATTTTTAATACCTCAAAGTATACTTAGAAAGAGAAAAACTGTTTGGTAGTTGAATTAATAGATGAAATAGTTGAATCTGATTTCTTTTTAAAATTAATAAAAGATGATTTTCTGAATGAGCTTATTGAAGAAATTCAAATCCAGGAGGTGAATGTCCTGTTTGATTTACCTCACCTATCTTATCCACTATAATTTATCAATCCAATATTCGACACAGGATAGGTGAAAGAATCTATATTGGTCTGGCTGAAGACGATAAACTTAGTACTTTCTGAGAAGCAACTCAGCTTTTGCTTTTGATATCTTTTGCATTTTGTTTAGGTTAATCAAGTCTTATTGAGTATCTTTTGTAGAGATTTGAAAACAATATTGGCTAAGTTGGAGGGAGAACCAATTCTGAAAAGATTTCTGGAACAGGTGACATTTCTCTTTTTCTTTCTCTTTGTATGCACTCTTTATTTTTCTTACTCTATTAAGGACAATATCGATTAAGTTGGAGAAAAATAATAATAATAATAATTTTTTAAGTTTTTAAGTAAGTTAGTATTTATATTTAAGCACTTGACCACACTTAAGAATCGAGTCAAATCAAGCACTTAAAAAAAAATTGATGTACAAAATAGAGAGTTTGTGAGATATCGAGGGATCAAGTATTAACAAAATCTAATAAAGAGTTAAGTTTAGAACTTAAACAAATTTTTTTGAATATTTTTAAATTTTTTTACTAGTATCAAAGAAGAGTTTACTTCCTATGGACTTGTATAGGATAATTATATGTTTCCTCATATATATAAAAAAAAGAGAGAGAAAAAAATTTCAAGTACTTCACGTTGAGTAATCGGGCCTCTTTGCCTAAGCAAGTATTGAGTTTTACATCAAAAGGTACGAAGAACAAAGAAACTTTATTGTAAAGCTAGTTTTAACTTGTAGCTTGTTTGATTCGAATAAGTCAGAGGGGTATTCTATACCTAGTGCCCTAAAGTCATCTGGTTCGAAAGTCATTGACTGAAAACTTTTTATATAGGTCAAACGGAAAGTTTAAGAAATTAAGACACTCAATAGTAGTACAACGTTAAAAAAAAAATTCAATAAATGAAAGATGAAAGTAACAATATACTTGTCCATATGAAGGTTAATGATTTAAAGATGAAGGTAGGGATAATTTAGAAAAAATTTAGAAAAGATTTAGTGTTCTTAGCATAACTTTCACATTAATTAGTATTAATATCCTAATGACATACCTCACTTACGCTCTACTAAATATTAGTGGCCTTTTTTGAAAATTATCTGATAAAATTCAAAACTCTAAGTTAAGCGGTACTTAACTCTAAATTTCTTCTTTACTCAAGGACGAGCAAAGTTCAAATTCAGAGGTATGATAAGTCATATATTTTTATATTTATTTTAAATATTTTATTAATTAATGTTACTAACATCTTTTAAAAAATTTAATTTCAAAAATAAATTAATTTTTTTATAAAAATAAATAATTTTAAAAAATATAAAATTAGAGCATATTTATGAAAAATAGATGCCAAGCTAATTGAGTAATTTAAGCATCAAAATAATTAAAAAATTAATAAATAATTTAATTCATATTTTTTTCTATTTTTCAAGCATAAAATTCAAGCAAAATCAAGCAAAAATACCTAAAAATCTATTTTAAATAACCTTCGGTGCATGATGAACCGGTTGCTCGATCCACAGAATCAGGGGCATGGTCCATAGAAAATCACGCGATCCATGATGCGGCTCATAGTAGGAGAAAAAGTTTTTGCATGATCGGATGGCTGAGATCATGCCAAGCATGCGATCAGACGGCTGAGAAGAAGCTTTACCATATCCAGCAATGGTGGCCTACTTTAAATGCGCGATCCAATGGTTAGGAGCAATTTTGAGCGAGATCCGACGATCTGTGTTCGTTGTCGATTGAGAACTAAACCAGAAGAGACTTTTTGACGTGATCTGACAGTCAAAATTCAATCTATCATGCGATCCGACAGTTAACATCTTTTCTGACTGTGAATAGGAGATCAGGGGCACAATCCGACAGTCTAGAGCCGATCTGATGAAAGATCTAATGGCTGACAATGATTTCAATCAAGATGAGGAGTTTAACAATAATTTTTTATGTGATCTGGGTGGTCCAAACATGATCCAACAGCCAAAATCAAGGGACACAGGTTTGACATGATTTTGAGGGTTTTGGGGACCCTGTTTGCTATCAAAAAAGGTGAAAAATTCACCTATAAATAAGGAGATCCGAGAATAAGAAAAAAAAATAGAGAAAAATAATAAAAAATTAAAAAAAATTAAAAAAAAATTAAAAAAATTTATAGATCTAAAGAGAAGGAGAAAGTTGGTTCGCTCCACGGAATACGAAAGAAGAAAGAGAGATCGTCAACCATCATTCCGACGAGGCTATGCTGATCAACTTCAGATCTTTATTACAGTTTTATTTTATTTTATTATTATTTTTTAAATTTTTTATAATTAAATTTTAATTTTAATTGATGTAAAATTTATTTTATTATACTTTTAAATTTTTATCTTTTATTTTTATTGCTAGTAGATGCTAAGATCTAATTAGTAGATCTTATTATCAATTTATTTTTATATACTTTAAATTTTTATCTTTTATTTTTATTATAAATAAAAATTAGGATCTAAATAGTAGATCTTAGTATCTAATTTATTTTTTATACTTTTAATTTTTATTTTTTGACTTAAATTACTTTTTTTAAAATTTTATTTTATTTTATAAAATCAAATATTTCAAATCAAAGTATCATTTTTTCTATGGATTCGATCCAACTTGCTACTCTCTATATGTTTTTAATTTTTATTGAAGTCAGATTTAATTTGATAATCACAGTGTCTTAAACGACAACATCACGAGTATATCAGCCTTCATGAAGCATAAATCGATATTCGAAAGCTATATAACAGCAACTAAAATTATCTCATACTGCAAGAAATCTAAGCAGAAAGGATTACTCTACAAAATTGATTTCGAGATAGCCTTCTATAGTGTCTCTTGGCGATTTCTCAACACTCTTTTAGAAAAAAGAGGTTTAGGTCCAAGATGGAGGAGGTGGATACTTTCTGTGACACAAACAAACACATCTTCTCTCATTATCAACGGAGCAATTGGTAAATCCTTCAGCAATAAGAGAGGATTAAAATAAGGCAATCCTCTCTTCCTCTTTTTGTTTATTCTCATTACTGATGTTTTAAACAAAATGTTTAGCAGAGCATCTACTAACAACTTGATAAGCAGTCTAGGCCCTTTTCAACCCAATGAGAACATCTGATGCTTGCAATATGTGGATGACATAATTATTTTTTGCAAGGCCACGAAGAAGAATGTCAGCATTCTTAAAATTATCCTATACTCCTTTGAACTTCTCATAGATTTGAGAATTAACTTCAGCAAATCTAGTGTTATTGGACTAGGTTTGCTACCAAAAGAAACAACTTCCTTTGCTCGAATGTTTGGAAGTTCTGCTGGTCAGTTACTGGTTGATTATTTTGGCATACCTCTCCATAGCTCATCCTTGAAGGCGCACAATTGAAACTTCATACTAAAAAAATTGAATAAGAAGCTAGCCGGATGGAAGTCAAAGCTCCTATCTATAGCTGGTCGAAGAACACTTATAAGTTTAGTGCTCAATGCAATACTAGTCTACTGGATGTCGGTCTTCCTTCTCTCACAATTAGAGTTACAGAAAATCAACATTGCCCGTAGGAACTTCTTGTGGGGAGGAGGTGAACGCTGTGGAAGAACCAAATTCCTTGCAACTTGATCAATGGTTTGTCGTCCAAAATGCATGAGAGGGTTGGGGATTAGAAACCTCAAAATCCTAAATCAATCTGTTGTTATGAAATGGTGATGGAACTTCTTCTCTCAGCATGAAAGATCTTGGAAGAATCTAATACAGAGCATCTACTACAAATCTAGGTTACAGTTATAGCCTCTCAGCATATCTTGCAAAGGTGCTTCGTCATTTTAGAGGGGTGTCATCAAACTTGGTGGCATCTTCCAAAATTTTACCACTTCAATGATAGGTAATGGTAAGAAGACATCCTTCAGGCATGATACCTGCTTAAAAGATAGGCCATTAAACTCTTTGCTGCCAAACCTTCATGTTCTTACAATCAACCCTCGAACCAGTGTTAAAGGCTTCCTCTCTAATGAGGACTAGCTCTCAAACTTTAGTCGATCGCTCAGCTTTGCTGCCACTAAAAAATATATCAAACTTATTTAACATTTGTCATACACAAATCTATAAGAGGAAGAGGATAAAAGATTATGGAAATGGAGTACAACAGCAAAGTACTTGGTCAAAAATTGTTACTTGTTCCTGATTGATGGAGGAGTTCACCAGGCAATTGGACAGACACTGTGGTCACTATCACTTTCTGAGAAAGTTAAGATTTTTGGCTGGCTGACCTTTCATGATAAAATTTTGATAGCTAAAAATCTAAACAAAAAGAGAGTGCAGGTCATGCAGCTGTGTCACCTTTGTTATAGGAGTAATGAAACCATTGACCACCTTCTTCTATCTTGTCCTTATTTTACAACTCTATGGACACTGGTAACCCAAGGTTTGTGTTATTCACAGCTCTCAAACAATCTCTCAAGTTTAGAAGGATTGGATTAAATCATTTCTTGACAAAGAATAAGGTAGAGCCTCCGTTTCTCTTCTCCTTACATCACACTGGTTGATTGGAAAAAAACAAAATAACCGAAACTTCCAATTCGAAGCATACTCTATTTTGAAAACAACAAAAAAATCTATCCATGTCTTTGAAGAATGGACAACGCCAACCAGGGGCCCAAAAGGATCAAAAAACTCAAAGCTATCTAAAGAACTAAAATAAATACAGGCACACACCTTAAATTCGAAAAACTTATGGGTAGCTGGATCCTCTACATGGGAGAATGAACCTGTTAACCACCAAGAGCCTTGATCGGAGAAATACCGATAAGACGAATCTGTTGGATTTGCTGGCCTCTTCTACCTCCTTTTTGTACTCTTCTGTTCTCTCAGGCGTTTGGTCTTGAGAACATTTTAAATTACTATCTCAGATAATTATATAAATATTATAATTAAATTATAATATATAGCTCTCGGGGAAATATCTCTTTTTTTTTTCTCAAAAAAAAATAGTGATGATTTTTTTTTTGTACTTTTCTTTAAAAAAAGGCCAATCATTCAATTGTCATAATGATCTAGAATGATAAACAGTCAAACTGATCACATAGTAGACCGGGCCGTTACACATTTAACTTGTTTCATATTTAAAGCTAGCTAGAGGAGCAAAGAGTTTGACATAAATCTTGGAGATATGATCTAACCAAGTTAATATTGTCAAATCTAGATAAATTTTTTTAAAAAAAATCTTGATATCAAGATCCATCAAAAATCCTAAGCAATCATGAGAACATCATTCCTACAACCACTTTCAACATTTGTATAAATCAAATATTAACAAATTATAGGAGAGATTTTTTTCTACAATTTTTCCTTATTTGTAAAATCTTTATTTTTTTAACAAGAAACATATGTGGATATTTTCATGGGTAGGACTGGAATCCTACAACTATAGAATTCTTTGTACACCGCATTTGGTGTAAAAAAGATGCACTGTCTTACCTGATTGGATCACGTAGCCATCGCTTTGCAACGCGCATTTAATGTCTGCAGATCTACTTTTTCATTTGAAATTTTAAATGACGAAAATGCTCATCTTCTTCTGAAAAAATTATAACATCCCATGACCATATTATGATATCTTGTAGTCAAATTATAACTTTCTGCACACAGAATGTCATAAGAGAGATATTTTCGTTATTTAAAAATTTTATAAATTTTTAATGACGAAAATATACTACTCTCTTTATGATTTCTGAAAAAAATTATGACATTCTGAATGCGGAAAATCATAATTTGATAATAGAATATCATAATATGATTACAGGATGTCATAATTTTTTTAAAAGATGAGAAATATTTTCATCATTTAAAATTTCAAATGCAAAAGTGAAACCGCAGGCATTAAATGCGTTATTAAATGTGCGTTGGAAAGCGATGGATATGCGCTCTAATATGGTTGGGTAATGCACTTTACGCTAATTTTATTACACCACATGCGGTGCACAAAAATTTTGTCCATCTGTAAACAGAGGTGCCTAATATGATTGTCTTGGACCGATTGATAAAGGAGTATTCTATGGGTTTAGAAGCTTGGGCTGATCCTCCACCTAATAGCTTAACCTTTCTGGACTGTGAGTCCATGACAAACTAAATGGTATTAGAACCAATTTAACATGCATCACAGTCTCATCAGTCCTATGGATATTTCACGGGGGTTACCAAGCCATCTAGAACTAGGGCCATAGGTGGGCCTCTTCCTCGAATAGGAGCTAATCTGTGACGAGGATGGTATAAGGTAGCCTACATGGGTTTGTAAGCTTGGGCCAGTCCTAATATTAGCTATTATAAAAACGTCATTTTGAAGTAAATGAAATATTTAGTCCTTTTGTTTGTTGTTTTGTGAGTTTTGGAGTTCTTTATATTTGCTTCTTTATCTTGTATGACTACATTATTGGAAAGATCTTCTCCCTCAAGAAGATAAATCATCATGCACACTACAAACTTATTTAGGTAATAGTCAACTGGTAATTTGGAATGGTATCATCTATTTTGGAGCTAGCTGCATTGGTAGAGACATCAAAATTCATTTTTAAGTTCATAAGCATTTTCAGTACTTGAATAATGATGAATGGTGTGAATCTCCACTTTGGCTGGCCTATATTGATATTTGCATTATAATCATTGCTCAGTAGGTGAAAAAGAAGATGTCATGCAACACAAGAGGAGAGCCATTTTGGATTTCACATGAATCTCCACTTTGGATGGCCTATATTGATATTTGCATTAGTATCATATCTCAGGTAGGTGAAAAAGGAAAATATCATGCAAGACAACAGGAGAGCCATTTTGGATTAGACATTAAAGCACTGAAGGAGGAGGAGAAGAAGAATAGGAATATTTATTTCCTTCCATTTAGCATACAAATGGACTGGGAGCTGGGTAAACTTTATTCAATAATTTCAAATTCATATTTATTTCCCTCCATTTAACATGCAATGGACCTGGAGATATAGGTAAAATGTTAATGGCATCTAGCAAGTAAGGTTATCTCCTGGATCCACACCAAATTGCTTGCAGTAATCCTCATAGTATCCGACGCGTTTATTAACTGTTTCTGGGTTCTTGCCATCACACTCAAGAGCACCATTGATCGCTCGAATCGTAGCTCCGAATCCTTGGCCAGAAGTTATGAGTGAATGCACATATTTCATCCAATACCACAAAGCTGTCCTGAATGATATCACAACATCATTAGCCACAGTTTCAGGTGAATTCAGGCCATCGAATCCAATACTTTGTCCTGCAGGACCATAGTTGAAGTTCCAGGATAGTTGAATTGGGCCACGGCCATAGTACCCCTTCCCTGGAACACATGGCCATTGTGTGTCGTTCTCGTCGCAGTAGTCCTTCGATGCGCCATCGATCTCTTCGATGTAGCAGAAATCTGCATCGAAAAATAGAGATTAGTCCTCTTCCTGGATGATTAAGTAGCACTAATTGATGAGATGCCAAGAAACATAAAGGCTACATATGGAGTAAACATAGAAGGTTGTGTTACAAGTCAAAAGCTGGACAGAAATCAAACTAACAGCTAAAATATTGGAGGAAATAATGAACAAAAAGTTTTGGGCATAGGAGATGCTTTTAATGGCATAGGAGATGCACTATTTTTGGGTCTCACATGACTTCTTTTTTTGAGTATCAGGTCTCACATGACTTCATGATCTTGAGCAGCATGTGTTCAAGAATTCTGATATTATCCATAAGCTTTGTTGGTGGGATTCATGGCTACCTAGCTAGTAGAAACGTCTCATTCACCTTGGCAGGTAGAACCGAAGCATATTCCCAAGAGAAATATCTTAAAAATGTTTACTTATATTCCATGGGGAATAAAGAAATTAAGCAGCTACATAATCTTTAAAAAACCGGCATAAGAAGGAAATCAATAGAGATTATACCAATTCCAAGCCTACAACTATTTCAAGAGAAAACTATCATAAACTATTTGTCGCATGAAACCATCATTTATAATTGTCTCATTCCTTTTTTTAAACTCTGAATAAGAACATCCTCAGCCAAAAGTCATTCCAAAGTTCCAGCCGAAGAGAAAAGTAGGGATAAGAATAACATGGGCATGACTATTCGAGTAGGCATAACTTTCCTATTCCAATTTTCCTTATTCTCGACTCAAACGAAGCCTAAAAGAAAAACCAAGAGCAAACACCTCGCTAGACATGTCATGTATCAATATCTTGTTAACTATACTATTCGACTAGTACTTGATCCGTTCCATTCTCTCTATCCGATATAAAATCCTAACCCATAAGCCAACAGGAATAAAGTTATACGTAGGAGGACTTACGTCCGGTCTCATGGGTGACATGAGCGAAGAAGGCTGCAATCTCCCTCTTGGAATCATCCACGGTGCCAACCCGGCCAAAGTTGGGGTAGAAGTCGAGAGCATCAAGGAAGGCAGCTCTCGTGTAGAAGCTCTTGCCGACGCACCCGTTATCCGCCTGATTAATAATTCCATCGAAGAATTGCTGCGTGACGATATCCGCCACCGAGACGTCGTTGGTGGGCGGCGACGACTCGCATGGGCCCTCCCGGCAGCCCGTGCCGCAGTAGTCGCTGCCGGTGCCGCAGTAGCCCCACTGGCTGCAGCAGAGGTCCGGCGAGCAACCGCAGTTCTGGGCGGTGGCGGAGGAGATTATTCCAGCAAGTAGGAAAGGAAGGAATAAAGTTATACTACATCCCATTTTATTGGCAGACATTTGAGCCTAGTGGGGAGAGATATTGGATAGATGGAGTTGAGACTTGGGGAGAGATTTATAGGAGTTGAGGAAGTTTGAACTGAAGCGAGTTGGAGGCTTAATTGGGTGGCTTGACTTGGGCTTTTTTTTTTTTTTTTTTTCCTTTGTAGTGGTGGGAATAGCTGTGGTCTTTGGTGGAATAAGGAGGGCGCCGACAAGCTGATGGTTATTCCAAGCGACTTCGGTGATTTTGTGTCAGATGGTGCAGAATGGAGGGTGTGGATTAGCCAAGATTTCTTAGTGGGTGCTTACAAATTATGAAGTCTCCAATGAGGGTGTGGGGTAGGAGTAAAGGAATGATAGATATTTATACCAAAAAATAAAAGATAAGTAAAAGGATGTATAGATATTTTTGAGTGGCCGATGCATCGCTAGCCACACGTTGTCATGTTCTTTAAATACACATGATGCCTCGAACATGCATTGATTGGTTTTTTTTAAAGAAAAATTTAATGCCCCATCAATTAGTGGATGGGATTTTAACTTCTAATCCCACCAAACTTAAAACTTCCACTTTATTATTATATTTAAGTTTAACATTTTATCCATATTAGATCAACTTGCCCTCAATTAAATATGATTACTCTTCTTTCTTTTTTTTTTTTTTTGATAGAAATATGATTACTCTTCTTTTATGGCTATCCCGTTTGCATATTTTTAGATGTGACGTGCAACAAACATTACACTGGATAATTAAGATGTACACCGGCCTATATGCATGTAGAAGAAGATCTTAAAATTATTTTTTCTTCTCCATCATCTTTTGCAATTGGTCTCAATCCATTAATACTATTGCAGTTGGTCTCGTAACATTTTAAGATAGTCATTACCAAAAAAAATACATTTTATGATAATCACGATGAGCTCCACCTTGTGGTTTTATCCACTTGGAAATGAAAAACTTTTAGCATAATTTTTAACATCTTTTCCTTCAAAAGAACAGGTTGCATTTTTATGCATGTTTGAAATTTGTTACATTTTTTTTTCTTTTCTAATAATTATTATTGCATTGCCTTCAGAGTTCAGGCGAATTGCTTGGATCCAAACTCCACAAACACTTCCAAGGCTCAAACTCAGAAGCTTCTCCATGTGGAGGACTTTTTCCAATTCATGGGAACTTTTATAATTCTTGAAACAATTTTGAAAATTCAAACTCAGGTAAAAAGGGTTTAAGTATTGAAGATTATAGATAGAAACATAGAAGATCTTTAAAAAAAAAAAAGCCATAAACTTTCATAAATTCTTTCAAATGCAGATGGTGGGAATCATGTTTCATGGATGAATGGTCAAAGATTTGGACCTTGGATACCAAAGCGAAAGGAAAGGGACGTACAGTTTATCCAAAAAGTGGGACGTACGGCATGGTATGGCTTGCGACTTTGAATCTTCTTTCTTTCTAGAAGAAAAAGGTGGCACTGCCAGTGATCTTATCATCAGAATTTCCAAAGAAATTAAGGCTAGTTTTTTTAATGAGCAGTTACAAGAGAAAGATGGTGGAAGATAGCAAGGGTTGACATTTGGATTTGACTGTCATTCGGATGCTTTTTCCAGCCTTTTAAGTCCTGTTTTTCCCCCACTTTCCCCTGTTTTTGAACAAGACGGAGTCAATATTCGAGAGATTATCCAAAGATTATAAGGTCCTCCCTGGCTAACTCTAGAATAATTCACGGAAGACATCAAGTATCCCAGAGGTAATCAATACATATGGAGGCCTAAAGCTAAATATTAAAATAATTTTTTTTATTAAAATTTATATAAATTTTTTTTATTAAAATTTATATAAATTTTTTTATTAAAATTTTATTTTTTTAATTTTTTGAGATGTAAAATTTTTAATTAAATTTTTATAATCAAATTCTTCTAATATTTTTTTTCAATTGATAATATAATCAATCTATTTAATCTTTTTTGAGACATTATTGGTCTTAAATAAGAGTTTATTAATTTTAATTTTAAAAAATGTTTTTTTACCGAAGCAACACTAACTAAAATTATTAATATTATTCTAAAATCAATATATATATTTGAAAAAGAGTCAAATCTTTTTATATGATTGAATATGTCCATTGGACTATTATCTTCTATGAGTTTGAGGATTATTTTGAATTTTTTTATTGACTTCTTCTTATTCTAATATTTTTTTATTTTTTTTCATTTGGACCTGGAGCTATAGGTAAAATGTTAATGGCATCTAGCAAGTTAGGTTAGCTCCTGGATCCACACCAAATTGCTTGCAGTAATCCTCATAGAACCCGACGCGTTTATTAACTGTTTCTGGATTCTTGCCATCACACTCAAGAGCCCCATTGATCGCTCGAATCGTAGCTCCGAATCCTTAGCCAGAAGTTATGAGTGAATGCACATTGGTCATCCAACACCATAAAGCTGTCCTGAATGATATGACAACATCATTGGCCAGAGTTTCAGGTGAATTCAGGCCATCGAATCCAATACTTTGTCCTGCAGGACCATAGTTGAAGTTCCAGGATAGTTGAATTGGGCCACGGCCATGCTACCCCTTTCCTGGAACACATGGCCATCGTGTGTCGGTCTCGTTGCAATAGTCCTGCGATGCACCATCGATCTCCTTCTATATAGCAAAAATCTGCATCGAAGAATAGATATTAGTCTTGTTCTTGGATGTCTCTCCGCTTGTAGCTCATGTCTGGGACAGATGATGCCCATCCCGATGGCTCGAAATTCTACTTCGAGATGGAAAGCTCAAATAGACATAAGTCCTCCGCTGCCAGCAACCTGGCATTTGGATTTCCGAATGACATAGCAAGCCACTCCTACCATTCCTAACACCACTAACAAAATTAATCTTGGCAAATTCTGAAGGAAGAGACTCCCAAGAAATGAAAAGAATCTTCTGGATCGCAGTCGGAGTAACATGAGAGTCCTAAGAATCCGGACTGTTAAGAGATGGTTAGCAGCATCGAAATTACTATACTCCACAACCAAGCAAATGGCTCTCTCTAATATTTGATGCTCAAGTAAAACTTAGGCTTCGAAGATCAGATTATTTTTAGAAAGTCAGATTTGATAGACGACATGCACCATCCCATCTCCCTAAGTACGGATCGATGCCTTGATCGTACTCCAACGGATTGTATTTAGGAAGCTACATGCCCCACAAGGCTGACCATTTGCCATCCTTCAAATCAATCTCACTCTAAAAAAACATAGAAGGGTGTGCTTCGTCGACTCGTCTTCCAACCAACAAACTTGGCATAACCATTCGAGTAGGCATAACTGTTGGGTAAATATCTGGTCAAGACACCACCTCCTAAAATCTTTTCAGTACCACGCAATACAGCAGGAAGAAAGAAGAAATAAAACAGAAAACAATCAAATACGTGGATTAGCCAAAAAATGACTCGCCTCTACGGGACATGCAAACTTTATTATGAAAAAAAATATTATAAGAGAAGATCTCATCCTCAACTCTCATGCACTCAATTTTTTTCTTACAGAAAGTTTTTCCTCACAAAAATTCTCTCTCTAGAAAGACCCCCTGAAGCGACCGCTGTCTGCTGTCCAAGAGCCTTGCTCCTTCTCTCAGCGTCGTGTGCTCTCTCTCTTTGGTCCGGGTTCTTTGATTTTCGGCTGTTGAAAGGAACCGTGCATGACCACCAAGCCACACCACACCTCTGTTCTACTGTATCAGGCATTTTAAAGGCTTAAACAACTCAATTAGAACCTGTTTAGGAGTCCTAATCAAGCCCAATCAAGCTTCGGATCGTTGGATTAACACCACAAGTCTTCCAGAGCCATCTGATTGTGACCGAACCATGGAATAGTTTCGTGGACTGTGCAAAATGCATGGGAAATACTCACATGGTCCATGCGGAGAGCCATGGACCGCTTGGTCCACGGTGGACTGGGCTAGAGATCCCAACGCGGGCGCCTGGACTTGGGTCGCCCCATGCATGGACCTGGGCCGCGCTCGTGCTGTGCCCTGCACGCCTGGGCCTGGGCTGGCCCGCGCATCTTTCTCCACTTCGAGTTCCGTGCCGATTTCAAACGCGTATATCTCCTCCGTTCGAGCTCCATTTGAGGTGATCTTGATCTCGTTGGACTCTATTTTTCATCGCGAACCTCGCTGTGGACTCAATATGGACCGAATGTTGAGGCTTCAAATCTTAACAATAACTTTTCTATTCCATTTTTCTTTATTATCGACTCAAACGAAGCCTAAAAGAGAAACAAAGAGCAAATACCCCGCCAGACATGTCATGCATCAATATCTTTTTAATTATGCTATTCAACCGGTACTTAATCCGTTCCATTCTCTCTATCCAATATAAAATCCTATTCCTTAAGCCAACAGGAAGAAAGTCATACGTTGGAGAACTTACGTCCAGTCTCATGGGTGACATGAGCGAAGAAAGCTGCAATCTCCCTCTTGGAATCATCCACACTCCCAACCTGGCCAAAGTTGAGGTAGGACCTGAGAGCATCCAGGAAAGCAGCTCTTGTGTAGAAGCTCTTGCCGACGCACTCGTTATCCACCTGATGATTAATAATTCCATCGAAGAATTGCTGTGTGACGATCTCCGCCACCGAGACATCATAGATGGTGGCTGAAACGTACTCGCATGGGCCCTCGCGGCAGCCCATGCCGCAGTAGTCGCTGCCGGTGCCACAGTAGCCCCACTGGCTGCAGCAGAGTTCTGGCGAGCAACCGCAGTTCTGGGCGGTGGCGGTGGAGATTATTCTAGCAAGTAGGAAGAGGTGGAATAAAGTGATACTACATGCCATTTTGGCGGCAGATTGAGGGTAGCGGGGAGACATGTTAATTAGATGGGAGTTGAGACTTTGAAGAGAGGGATTTGCATATATGGATAGATAGGTTGGGACTTTGAGAAGTTTGAATTCAAGAACGTTGAAGGCTTTGTTTGGTGGATTGACTTGGGATTTTCTTTGTTTCTTTTTTTTTTTTTTTCAATTGAGGTGGGAATTAGTCGTGGTCTTTGGTGGTATGCAGAGTGTCACGGGGCAACTTTCAGCTTCCAAAATTGCTTCCGTGATGGCGCCAACTCCCTTAGCCAGCCAACACCCCAAGGTATGAGACACAAGTGTTTACAGGAAAAAACCCCCAACCTTTTCGTATGGCATGGTGCCGCCTGCGCCCATGCCAAGCCCGTGTCCAAGGCTTCAGTCCTGTGACACAGAGGGAGCCGACATGGTGGTGGTCGTTGCAATCGACTTTGAAGGACATTATGAGTCGCGCGGCGAAAAAGGGTGGGTGTGAGTTAGCCAGGATTTCATTGGGGGTGCTTGCAAATTATAGGGTATACAATGAGGGTGTAGGGTAGGCCTAAACACTGTCATATTTTTGACTGTCCGATGCATCGCTGACACACGCTATCGTGTTCTTTAAATATACATGATGCCTCATTCCTCCGATGATAGGTTCTATTTGGGGTTTGGATTGTATCAAAGAATAATTGATCTTTTTTCACAATGTCAATTGCTCGATTGCATTTTCATCATGATTTATGCTGTATATTTTTTTAAAAAATTATTATATTTTGCAAGTTATACAAAACGTGATCTAATAATTGACATCATAAAAAAAGATCAATCATTTTTTTTTCAAGATACAGCACAATCCCTTTGTTTGCCCATCCAGTTTGCATACTTTTAGACGTGACATATAACAAACATTACGTTGGATAATAAAAATGTGCGGATTACATAGAAACCGACCCATATGCTTGTAGAAGAAGATAAAGAAGAAACCTTCCAAGTTTTTGTTCGAGTTTTGGGAGTGAGGGATGGGGTGTTGGGCTTTATCCATTTTTCCTTGAAATCCATCAATGTGTCATATTTTTTACAATAGTCATGATGAGCTCCATTTTGTGGTTTTATCCCATTTGAAATGAAAAATTTTTAGCTCCCATGTAATTAAGAGGTGTCAATAGGCAGATAGCACACATTAAATATATCCGAATTAGGGCTAACTAAGGCCAACAAAATAATTTTTTTTGTAGTCTTCATTATAACATGTTTTCCTTCTTGATACCGCGGAAAAGCTAAAATCGCGGTGCTTTACTCTTTTGCATGTTGTAGAATATTATAAAATGCAGCATGTATAGAGGGAGTTAACTAGGTCGCATATCACATGTCTAATATTAAGGGTGTCAGCAGTGGAAAGTTGATTGGCCTGCATGGTTTCCACCTGAGGTGGACTTTTTTGATTGATAAGGAGGATCCTATATGTGGCTATACGGGGTATTGCCTCGTTTGTGAGACTATTTTCAATTGGATAAAAATAGTTTAGTTCATTATGTCCATGAAATATGCAAATGTTCTTTTTTTTTAATGATAAATAGCTAGTAATTAGTTAGCCCATCACTTGTTTAAACAAAATTGTTTCCAAAGTATATATTAAGTGGGTGAAAATAGAGAGCTAAGAGTGACTTTAGTGATGGAGGGCATCGGGAGCAATGTTTCGGAGGTTTCATGTAATACCCAATCGATTTGGGCCTTAATTAAAGCCAGTCCAAAGAACCACAAAGCCCAACAAAAAAAAAAAATGAAGAAGACTCTCGAGAGTCTTCTTCTTTCTTCCGACCAGCTCTTAATCGGAGTCGGAAAACAACCCGGGGAGGAGTCAAACTCCTCCCCTCTGACCCTATTTAAAGGGAAGACTCTTCTCTCTCCCCCCACCAAAGAAACTAGAAGCCAAAATGATGAGGATTGCCGGAAATCGCTCATGAAAGCTGTCACTGTGCTCGAGGTAAGCTCCGGCTTCTCTTCCTCTTTTCTCCCCCTTCCTTCTCTTACCTGTGTGCACGATCGTCGGTGATCGGGTTTGTCGGATTTTATTAAAGAAAAAGTTTCCTGTTTCCGCCCCTCTTTTCTTTGATTTTTCGGTGCCAGTGGTCACCGCCGACCGTCAGTCTGACTTCTTCCGAACTGCACCATCGCAGCTCCTCCTGCTGCCGGCCATCGTCGTGCCGGCCACACTTCTGATCGGCCGAACAAGGGGGGACCACACGGTCCCTTATTTCGCCCAAAAGAAACCACGGGAAGAAAAGAAAAAGAAAAGAAAAAAAGAGAGAATTTTCTCTCTCCTCTCTCTCTCCCTCTTCTCTCTCTTCCTTCAGTCTGAATCTTTACTTTCTCTCTCTAAAATATTAAACTTTCTCTCTCTACTTTCTCTCACTAGATTTTTCTCTCTCTAGATTGTTTCTCTCTCTTGATGGATTTCTCTCTCCAAAGTTATGCTTCTAAGATTAGCATAGTGAAAGGTTTCATTTTGATGATTTTGATCGAGTTTAGTGAAGAGTCTGATCCCAAATGAGATTTTAATTTAGAATTTATTTAGATTTAATTTTGAATTAAAATTAATACAAGAATATAATTTTGAATAATAGGTACTGAAGAATCTCCTAAAGGTTAATCCATCTATTCGTTCAGTGGTCAGTGAAAGGTAAGTAATGAATCATCTTCTCGAGATATTTCATATTTATTCTGAAAATAAATATTATTTTTTAAAATTATGCATGATTTATGAAATTATGTTTTGAATAAAAAGTGATTCTGAAATACTATGGATTATTGATTGTATATATGTTCAGTGAAAAATTATGATATATTATGATACAAAAGTATTTTGATCGGATTTATGCTCTCAGCCTAATTATATTGCAGTGGGCTCGGTCAATGGGGATCATACGTTGGTATTTAGTAGATCCTGCCAGTTGGAGTTGTGCACTGGTATTTAGTAGACCCTGCCAGTGAGGGTTGTGCGCTGGTATTTAGTGGACCTTGGTAATGGGGGTTAAACGTTGGTCATAGTTGAGGCTGTTGAGTTATGAGTGTTTTGATTCGAATCGGATTTATGATTATATTGTATATAAATATTTAAAAAGATTGGATTTACATTGAATTAGTATGAAATATATTTTTATATTTATTTACAGTATTATTCTTGAAAATCATATAATATCTGAAATATCTAGTTGAGATATTTATTACTTACTGGGCTGTCTAGCTCATTATCTTTTATTTTATTTTTCAGATTTAGATAATTAATTGCGAGCGTGAAAAATAATATTGGAACAGAGCTTTTAGAGGTGAGATTTAGTATTGTTAACTTTATTGAATTTACATCTATTATTTTATTATTAATGAAACTTTATTAGATGTGAGATATTTGATTTAGTTATTTAAATTAAAGTTGAATAATAATTATTTGATTTTATTCTGCTGTGATGTATTGATATCATGATGAGATGCCTTGCATGCTTGTAGGGAGAGTTCTCTATGAGTATGTGGCGGTTGCCATGACCTCCGGCTCGCGATTCAAGTCGGGGGCGTGACAATTAATATGGTATCAGAGCATAAGTGGATAAACTATATGACATATAGAATCAGACATGAGTATTGGTGGATAGACACTAGGAATATTGGGACAATGACTTATACTGATCATGATATAATTTAGAAACTTAAATTGACATACGTGTACTAGTGGACTGAATCAGAGTGCGCAATGAAAGCATAATGGTTTGAATTGTTCTCAAATAATTAGATTTGATAGATATTATGATTAAAGATTCGATTTTGAAATTAGAGGATGACATGATTTAACATAAAAGTAATCTGAATTTTGGAGGACTTAAGCAGAAAAAAAAATTTGAGGATGAAATTTATTTTTAGGGGGAAAAATGTAATACTCGACCCATTTGGGCCTTAAATCCAGCCCAAAGGCCCACAAAGCCCAACAAAAAAAAAACGAAGAAGACTCCTGAGAGTTTTCTTCTTCCTCTCGACCGGCTCTTAATCAGAGTCGGAAAACACTCCGGGGAAGAGTCAAACTCTTCCCCTCTGACCCTATTTAAAGGAGAGACTCTTCTCTCTCCCCCCACCAAAGAAATCAGGAGCTAAAACGGTGAGGATTGCTGGAAATCGCTCGCGGAAGCCATCACTATGCTCACCTCGATTTCTCGTCGGAGAGGTCACCGGAACTCGAGGTAAGCCCCGACTTCTCTTCCTCTTTTCTCTCCCTTCCTTCTCTTGCCTGTGTACACGATCGTCGGTGACCAGATTCGTCGGATTTTGTTGGAAAAAAATCTCCTATTTTCGCCCCTCTTTTCTTTGATTTTTCAATGCCGGTGGTCACCGCCGACCGTCGATCTGGCTTCTTCCGAGCTGCACCATCGTAGCCCCTCCTGCCACTAGCCATCGTCGTGCCGGCCACGCTTCTAATCGACCGAACAAGGGGGGACCACATGGTCCCCTGTTTCGCCCAAAAGAAAAACAAAAGAAAAACAAAAGAAAAAGAAAGAGAAATTTCTCTCTCCTCTCTCTCTCTCCCTCTTCTCTCTCTTCCTTCAGTCTGAATCCTTGCTTTCTCTTTCTAGAATATTAAACTTTCTCTCTCTACTTTCTCTCTCTAGATTGTTTCTCTCTCTTGATGGATTTCTCTTTCCAAAGTTATCCTTCTAAGATTAGCGTAGTGAAAGACTTCATTTTGATGATTTTGATCGAGTTTAGTGAAGAGTTCGATTTCAAGTGAAATTTTGATTTAGGATTTATTTAGATTTAATTTTGAATTGAAATTAATGTAAGAATATAATTTTGAATAATAGGCACCGAAGAATCTCTTAAAGGTTAATCCATCTATTCGTTCAGTGATCTGTGAAAGATAAGTAATGAATCATCTTCTCGAGATATTTTATATTTATTTTGAAAATAAATAATTATTCTTTAAAATTATGTATGATTTATAAAATTATATTTTGAACGAAAAGTGATTTTGAAATATTATGGATTATTGATTATACATATGTTCAGTGAAAAATTATGATATATTATGATATAAAAGTATTTTGATCAGATTTATGCTCTCAGCCTAACGATGTTTCAATAGGCCCCGTCAATGGGGATCATACGTTGGTATTTAGTGAATACTGCCAGTGGAGGTTGTGCGCTAGTATTTAGTGGACCCTATCAGTGGGGGTTGTGCACTGGTATTCAGTGGATCCCATCAATGGGGGTTAAACGTTGGTCATAGTCGAGACTATTGAGTTATGAGTGTTTTGATTCGAATTGGATTTATGATTATATTGTATATAAATATTTGAAAAGATTGGATTTATATTGAATTAGCATGAAATATATTTTTATATTTATTTGCAGTATTATTTTTAAAAATTATATAATATTTGAAATGTCTAGTTGAGATATTTATTACTTACTGAGCTGTCTAGCTCATTACCTTTCTTTTTATTTTTCAGATTTAGATAATTAATTGCGAACGTGGAAAATAATATTGGGACAGAGCTTTTGGAGGCGAGATTTAGCATTGTTAACTTCATTGAATTTACATCTATTATTTTATTTTTAGTGAAATTTTATTGGACGTAAGATATTTGATTTAGTTATTTGAATTAAAGTTGAATAATAATTATTTAATTTTATTCTACTGTGATGCATTGATATCGTGATGAGATGCCTTGTATGCTTGTAGGGAGAGTTCCCTATGAGTATGCGGTGATTGTCATAACCTCCGGCTTACGATCTCGGATTGGGGGCATGACATTTCACTTTGTTGGTCGAGATTGGTTTTGATAGAGATTTGTATTATGGTGTTCTGATAGGGCAAGGTTATTTAATCGTTGCTTATGGACGGAGGTTTTGAATGTAATCAGACAAGCCAACCTCTTCTCTTCTCTTGTATCAACTTTCTTTTATTATGCTTAATGAAATGGCGATGACTTAGTCCTCATACTTTTCTGAAAAAAATGGCCAACGATTTAGATTATTGTAATGGTCTAGAATGATATTATTCAGTCAAACCGATGCACATTGTAGACCTAGCCAACATGCATTGACAGTACATGTTTAAAGCTAATGGAGGAGCTAAAAGTTTGACATAAATCTTGGAGACATGATCATATAAGAGTTTGATTCACGACAGGGTCATTTCTACAATCATCTTCAACATTTGTACTAAATCAAATATTAATGGATTATAGGGAAGATTCGTTTGTACGATTTTTCCCGATATCTGTAAAATCCTTACCTTTTCAACAAGAAACAAGTGTGTACACTTTCATGGGTAGCACCAGGATCCCACAACAAAAAACAAGGATGCTTAATATAATAATCTCACGTCAATTGATAGTGCTACCTAGGTTTATAAGTTCCTTAAAGGTGGTATTAGAACCAGATCTAATGTGCAACATAGCCTTATCAATCATGTGGATCTACCGAGGTCATGTAGGACTTTGGCTATGTTGGACCCCTCTTCGAGTAGGGGCCGATTTGTGTCACAATGTACCTCATATGGGTTTATAAGCCTAGGCCAGTCTCCATGCAATAACTTAAACCTTTTAGGCTGTGAATCCTTGACATTAACCATTATAAAAGGCCATATTGAATTGAATGAAATATTTAGTTCTCTTCTCTATTGTTCTAGGAGTTCAAGTGTTCTGTATTATTGCTTATTTTTCCAATATTGCTGCTCCATTGTTGGAAAGATCTTCATTCTCAAGAAGACAGATCATCATATGCACTAAAGACTTATTTGGCTAATGGTGAACCGGTGACTTTAGAATGCCAGCACAAATGGTATCATCTATTTCCGCACTAAATACATGGATCGGAGGCTCTAAAATATTCATTTTTAAGTCTATAAGCGTTTTCAGTGTTTGAATAATGATGAGTGGTGTGAAGCTCCACTTTGGATAGCCTATACTGATGATAAGTGCATTATAATCATTGCTCAGGTAGAGAAAAAGGAAAATGTCATGCAACACAACAGGAGAGCCATTTTGGATTTCACATTAAGAAGAAGAATAGGAATATTTATTTATTTCCCTCCATTTAACACACAAATGGACTTGGAGCTAGGTAGACTTTATTCAGTAATTTTAAATTAATATTTATTTCCCCCCATTTAACATGCAATGGACTTGGAGCTCTTGGTAAATCATAATGGCGTCTAGCAAGTAAGGTTAGCTCCTGGATCCACACCAAATTGCTTGCAGTAATCCTCATAGTATCCGACGCGTTTATTAACTGTTTCTGGGTTCTTGCCATCACACTCAAGAGCACCATTGATCGCTCGAATCGTAGCTCCAAATCCTTGGCCAGAAGTTATGAGTGAATGCACATTGTTCATCCAATACCACAAAGCTGTCCTGAATGATATAACAGCATCGTTAGCCACAGTTTCAGGTGAATTCAGGCCATCGAATCCAATACTTTTTCCTGCAGGACCATAGTTGAAGTTCCAGGATAGTTGAATTGGACCACGGCCATAGTACCCTTTCCCTGGAACACATGGCCATTGTGTGTTGGTCTTGTCGCAGTAGTCCTTCGACGCGCCGTCGATCTCTTCTATGTAGCAGAAATCTGCATCGAAGAATACAAATTAGTCTTGCTCCTGGATGATGATGTAGCACTAATCCATGAGATGTCGAGAAAGATAAAGGTTACAGTAAACATATATAGAAGGTAACCTGTAGATATTTGGTTGTGTTACAAGTTAAAAGATAAATTGGAGGAAATAATGAACTTCCTTCCTTTGGGTGAGTTTCCTTATTCCTTTCTTTTTTTGTGACCATCTGTACGGTTTGGCTTGTGTCAGTTGTGCAGCTTAGATCGATGCTTTTAATGGCATAGGAGATGCACTGTTTTTGGATCTCACATGACTTCATGATCTTGAGATGCATGTGTTCAAGAATCTGATATTATCCATAAGCTTTGTTGGTGGGATATTCATCGCTAGCTAGTAGAAAAGTCTCATTCACCTTGGCAGGTAGAACCAAAGCATATTCCCCAGAGAAATATCTTAATAATGTTTACTTATATGCCATGGGGAATAAAGAAATTAAGCAGCTAAATAATCTTTGAAAAACCGGCATAAGAAAGAAATAGAGATTATACCAATTCCAGGTCTACAACTATCTCAAGAAAAAACTATCATAAACTATTTGTCGCATAAAACCATCATTTACGCCTGCTCATTCTGTTTTTTTAAACTCTGGATAAGAACATCCTCAGCCAAAAGTCATTCCAAAGTTCTAGCCGAAGAGAAAAGTAGTAGGAATAACTTGGGCATAACTATTCGAGTAGGCATAACTTTCCTATTCCAATTTTCCTTGTTCTCAACTGAAACGAAATCTAAAAGAAAAGCAAAACCCGATACAAAATCCCACAGTATAAGCCAACGGGAATAAAGTTATACGTAGGAGGACTTACGTCCGGTCTCATGGGTGACATGAGCGAAGAAGGCTGCAATCTCCCTCTTGGAATCATCCACGGTGCCAACCTGGCCAAAGTTGGGGTAGAAGTCGAGAGCATCAAGGAAGGCAGCTCTCGTGTAGAAGCTCTTGCCGACGCACCCGTTATCCGCCTGATTAATAATTCCATCGAAGAATTGCTGCGTGACGATATCCGCCACCGAGACGTCGTTGGTGGGCGGCGACAACTCGCATGGGCCCTCGCGGCAGCCCGTGCCGCAGTAGTCGCTGCCGGTGCCGCAGTAGCCCCACTGGCTGCAGCAGAGGTCCGGCGAGCAACCGCAGTTCTGGGCGGTGGCGGAGGAGATTA
The DNA here is from genome assembly GCF_000442705.2 of Elaeis guineensis. Taxonomy (NCBI): domain Eukaryota; kingdom Viridiplantae; phylum Streptophyta; class Magnoliopsida; order Arecales; family Arecaceae; genus Elaeis; species Elaeis guineensis. The sequence continues at coordinate 14,775,394 of NC_026001.2, forward strand.
TTCCAGCAAGTAGGAAAGGAAGGAATAAAGTTATACTACATCCCATTTTATTGGCAGACATTTGAGCCTAGTGGGGAGAGACGTTGGATAGATGGAGTTGAGACTTGGGGAGAGATTTATAGGAGTTGAGGAAGTTTGAACTGAAGCGAGTTGGAGGCTTAATTGGGTGGCTTGACTTGGGCTCTTTTTTTTTCCTTTGTAGTGGTGGGAATAGCTGTGGTCCTTGGTGGAATAAAGAGGGCGCCGACAAGTTGATGGTTATTCCAAGCGACTTCGGTGATTTTGTGTCAGACGGTGCAAAATGGAGGGTGTGGATTAGCCAAGATTTCTTAGTGGGTGCTTACAAATTATAAAGTCTCCAATGAGGGTGTGGGGTAGGAGTAAAGGATGATAGATATTTATACCAAAAAATAAAAGATAACTAGAGGGATGTATAGATATTTTTGAGTGTCCAATGCATCACTAGCCACACGTTATCATGTTCTTTAAATACACATGATGCCCCGAACATGCATTGATTGGTCTTTTTTAAAGAAAAATTTAATGCCCCGTCAATTAGTGGACGGGATTTTAACTTCTAAGCCCACCAAACTTAAAACTTCCACTTTATTATTATATTTAAATTTAACATTTTATCTATATTAGATCAACTTGTCCTCAATTAAATATGATTACTCTTTTTTTTTTTTTGATAGAAATATAATTACTCTTCTTTTATAGCTATCCCATTTTCATACTTTTAGATGTGACGTGCAACAAACATTACACTGGATAATTAAGATGTACAGATTATGTAGACACCGACTCATATGCGTGTAGAAGAAGATCTTAAAAATTTTTCTTCTTCTCCACCATCTTTTGTGGTTGATCTCAATCCATCAGTACGTACTATTGCAGTGGGTCTCGATATTTTTTAAGATGGTCATTGCCAAAAAAAATATATTTTATAATGGTCACGATGAGCTCCACCTTGTGGTTTTATCCACTTGGACATGAAAAATTTTTAGCATAATTTTTAACATCTTTTCCTTCAAAAGCACATGTTGCATATTTATGCATGTTTGGAATTTGTTACATTTCTTTTTCTTTTCTAATAATTATTATTGCATTGCCTTCAGAGTTCAGACGAATTGCTTGGATCCAAACTCCAAAAACACTTCCGAGGCTCAAACTCAGAAACTTCTCCATGTGGAGGACTTTTTCCAATTCATGGGAACTTTTAGAATTCTTGAAACAATTGTGAAAATTCAAACTCAGGTAAAAAGGGTTTAAGTATTGAAGATTATAGATAGAAACATAGAAGATCTTTTAAAATAAATAAAAAAAAAGCCATAAACTTTCATTAATTCTTTCAAATGGAGATGGTGGGAATCATGTTTCATGGATGAATGGTCCAAGATTTGGACCTTGGATACCAAAGCGAAAGGAAAGGGACGTACAGTTTACCCAAAAAAGGGACGTACGGAAAGGTATGGCTTGCCAGTAGTTGACTTAGAATCTTCTTTCTTTCTAGAAGAAAAAGGTGGCGCTGCCAGTGATCTTATCATCAGAATTTTCAAAGAAATTAAGGCTAGTTTTTTTAATGAGCAGTTAGAAGAGAAGGATAGTGGAAGATAGCAAGGGTTGACATTTGGATTTGACTGTCATTCGGATGCTCTTTCCAGCCTTAAGTCCTGTTTTTCCCCACTTTCCCCTCTTTTCAACAAAACGGAGTCAATATACGAGAGATTGTCAAAAGATTACAAAAGTCCTCCCTGGCTAACTCTAGAATGGTTCACGGAAGACATCGATAATCCACATGATGAATGCCTTAGATTTCCACATCTTCGTTTGCCAACATGTTTTATCTCTGTTTGTCAACTTATCTTTGAACAAAGTAAATATGTAGCATCTCTGAACTTGTTTATATGATAAAAGTCAAATGGTTACACTGAACTAGTTTTAGGGCTTTTCTTTTCTTTTCTTTTTTTTTTTTTGAAGCATTTGGAGTTACCATAAATTTGGGATTGCATGTTGTCATGATTTTTTGTAGCATGGTTGCGTATTGGCCTGTTAATGTAACTCAAAGCACAATATTTGTTTGTTTAACAGCAACCAGCTCACAGAAGTTGACTGTCATTCAGGATGTGTTACAACATTAAGCAACCAAGGGCTGTCAGATAATTGAAACTGTTGCAATTACTTAGCCAATTGTAATCAAACATGAGCTCACTAGTAATGTTGATTGATCTCTCCAGCAAATTGCTTGATGTGATTGTCCTTGTTATCAACTAATGAGGGATGCAGCCAAGATATGGAGGATAGATATCCACCTGAGAGGCAGTATTTCTTTCAAAAGTGGTGTTGAACGGCTACATCACCAAGGGGTTGTTATTCTCTCCTTCTATGAGCAGTGTGTGAATATTGAGGAATTTATCAACCATGCGCTATTTGAGTGCTATAGAGCATCACAAACTTAGAGCAGAGCATTCAGCAACTAGTCCCCCACCATCTACCTCTAGAATTTGGAGGCTTTTCTTCGGCACATAAAAGGGGGGAGTCCCCATGGAATTGGGATACATAGGGTGATTGCTTTATGATATGTAGCCTATCGTATCTGACTAGCCAGAAATACGAGACTATTGGAGAACTTGGATGAGAGCCTTCCGGTGGTTCTAACGAATGTACTCCATGCCTTGATTTCATTCAGACTAAGATCTTGGAGGGCTAACAGCCATGAGAATATACGAAGCAACATTTGTAGGTTTTGCATCTTGTGTGGTTCACTTCTCCCGGAAACCTCCGTCCTTAGCTTTTTCAAATTCAACTTCGATGATAGTGTGAAGATCAAAGTACAGTATAGAGAAGTTAGCTTTATTATCTATGACAATAGATTGACCTTGGTGGCAGTAGAAGAATCCTCATTTGACAATATGAGAAATTCTTTGTGCACCACAGGTGGTGTAAAAAATCTGAGGTGGAGCACACCGTCTTATCCGATTGGCCCATGTAGAAACCGCTTCCCAATGTATATTTAATGCCAGTAAGTCGGCTTTGTCATTTAAAAATCTTATATGACGAAAATATCCTTCTTAAAAATTATAACATTTCTTCACAAAAATTATGACATTCTTTCACAAAAACTATGACACCCGTTGCATAAAAGGCTAAACTGAAACGGAGTGTCATAATTTTTTTGAAGGAATGTTATAATTTTTAAGGAATATCATAATAGCGTGCAGAAGAAAAAAAATAATGAATATATGCGAAAAAAGTATTATGACACCTCTTTTTAAAAATTATGACACCTCTTCACAAAAATTATGTCACCACACTTCAGTTTAGCTTTTTATGCAGAAGTTATCATAATTTTTATAAATGAAAGTCATAATTTTAAAGAAGCAATGTCATAATTTTTAAAAAAAATAATTTCATCATACAAAATTTTTAAATAAAAAAACCGATCTGCTAGCATTAAATGTGTTGAATTTTCTACGCTACCTGCGGTGCACAAAGAATTTCCTTTGACAATGTAACAATTTGATTGAACTAAGAGCTACACGGAAGGAGCTAGTTTGTTGCTATCTTTGCATTACAAATGAACAGCACACTTCTAGAAGGTGACATTAGAACAGTGATTTGATGAATCATCATAGAGACACGGAATATCAGGATTCAGGACACTAATATTCTCCCTGTTGGCGGATGTTTAGAGACTTATATCAAATACCATCCTACGTGTGGTCAAACATGTTCATACAGAGGCCGATAATATAGTTGTTGGATGACATTCTTTGTGGCTGATCACAGTAACGTCATACTTTGGGAGGGTGCTTCCATTTTAACCCAAACGATTACAGGATGTACTTGTGAATAACTCTAGTGGTTACATCAAATCCAAGGAGGCATTTACTCTGAAATGCACACGTATCATGACAGACTAAATGTTTGTGCATCACATACCAAATTTTTCCAGAACACTTCTCCTTACTCCATCACAGCCACCATTCCAATACCCTGTGTCACCATACAAGTGGCTGAGACGATGATAGAGTTGAAATAGTACTAATAGGGCATCATGGGATTACCGGCTCGTATTAAGAACCATAATTGTACCACAAATTTGAAAAGCCCCAAAGCACTGAACCCATAATCAGATATTAACACATCATCACACACAAATCGGGCATTATATATTAACACTCCATGAATACCCTGAAGGGATCAGTAACAGGACTAAATAAATGATCCAGCGGCTCTAACTGAAAAGAATATTAATTGCATACATCATTAGACTCTACAATAATATAAACAAATGCATATAGTTTTATAAAGCTCTGCATTATCAAAAATCACAATACCATCTAAAATAAAGTTTGAATCAACAATTTTTTTTCCTCAATTGCAGAATTCCTCGCTTCCTTGCAATTTCAATACCTTTGCACCTTGTCAAGGTTCCATGTTCAAGTTTGCATTGACTTCATGGCAACAAAAGAACCAATTAAGTTCTCCTTAAAAACTCTAATCTTTGCATTTACTGGACGAACTCCCAGAACTTGTGTAAACTTCTGTTATCAAGTTGTCTAGAACAAAACAGTTTCACAAATACATACAGTAGATGAAGCAGTAAACCACTTCTGAAAAATATATGATCCACCCAAAAAAAAAAAAGTGCCTTTCATCAAACAATATAATGCCGTACAATTTTAATACATGGAAGAAAGAATATAACAGAACTCAACTTAGGTAAAATCAAAAGAAAACTGACCAGCAGTGATTGATTGATTAATGCGGAAGCCATCGTCATTAGAGTAGAACATTTGAATATGACCTTTTCTATAAAATATTTAAATAATGATCTTTTCTCCAAAACTGCATAAACAAGTGGCAACCTGCACTTTACAGAAAACCCTCCATTGCAACAGAGAGCTCATTTGGGATCTTCAACTCCTACCGCCTCTGGATTTTTTTTCATTTGATCATGAAAGCAGCATGTCACACAGTAATCTTTCTAGGATCTTGATAATTTATCCTTCAGTAATCATACAGACACCAAAAAAGGGTAATGATTGTATGCATTCGGAGCAATGATATGATATCTGAGCACTCAGTCAATGTTTACCCTACTACTTCTCATCCTCGTAACCAGATGCCCTGCCAGTCCTACCAATTACATAAGACTGAGGAAGAGGATTTTCATATTGCATGTTCAGACCCTGGAATGACCGAGCTGCAAAAAACTCTGCCCCAGATGTAGCTTTTCCTTTAAATAACACAGAATCGGTACACTGGTTTTGCAAGTTCAGAGCCTTCTCTGTAGCCTCTGCCAAGGCAAGAGATGTCTCCTTGTGTTCCCCCCCATTTTCTGTCAACAAATGAGCTCCAATTATTAGGCTTGCAAATTTCATCAAAAAAAAAAAAAAAAAAAAAGGCTTGCAAATAATAAGAGAAATTGCCAAATAGGAAGCAAATCTTGGTAGCCTATGTTTAATGAAAATGGAAAGGCGTTAATCAATCCCAACCCAGATGCAGGCAGGATTCCTCGGGTCAGTGGCACCAGCCCCTGGTGACTTTACCAACCAAGCCAGTTGGTACCCACGGCTTATGATTTGGATATATGAAGAAAAGCAATGAAGTCAAGGGAATGTGCAGCAAAGAAGTTGGCATTGGAAGTGTCAGCTAAAACAGAGGTCATTAATTAAAAGCACATAATAAAATCTATTCATGAAAAGCACTTAATTATTATGAAATTAGAATATCCAGGGGGAAGTATATCTGTATCCATCTTTTATGTATGACACAGAATAACCAAGCTCATAGTTAATCATGTCCAAGTAAGTTTCATTGGCTAGATCAATTTTTCAGTGGTATAGATAGAATGGATCCGTGCAAGAATACGGTAATCCCTTCCAATCTTCCATTAGAGAAATGGAAATATTCATGAATTATGTTCAAGATTTGCTCAGGTCACTGTGTGGCCTTGTTCTAACTATAGCAATAAAGTGATCAGTTCCGATAGTTCAAAGATGTAGTGAGATCCTTCATTCTTGATCAAGAAGTTCAACAACTTGTTTCATTATTTTCTTGTTATAGCTATAATTGTTCAAGAAAAGCTAATATTAGAAAATAAACAGATTATTGTTTAATTTATCATCCATTACATGCAGAGTCCTCTTTTGCCGTCCAGCATCACACAAAACAAAAGCATAGCATGGCAATGATCCAATTCTAGGATCACTAGATGGAAATCATTGATTACCACATGTTGGATACCTGAATAAAATAATACTTTTAAGCATAACTAATGAGTGACTTTCATGCAAATCCAATTTTTAGCTATAAAAGACAAATGAGCATGCAAAATGAAATTTAATAATTTAACAAGCACATAATGAAGGATTATATAACCAGAATAATACCTAAAGGCCGAATATCTTCAACATAGCCTCCTTGAATAAAAGAAAACCTAGCTTCTTCTGTGTCATTGACGACATCAGATGTAGTGGAAGCTGTCAAATCCTGAAAATTTATCACATATTCTCCTGTCCATTTGCTTCCCCTGATAAGATCAGGACTATGATTAGATTAAAAATAAAGATGACAAATTGTTTCACGCAGAAAACAAGTTCATTAGTGTAAGATGATAAATTGTTTTAGGCAGATAACAAGTTCACTAATGTAACTGGTAAAGCCAAGAAAATAATTGCATCACTAGACTAGCAAAGGGATCCAGGGTCACAAATTCACATAACCTGAATGATTACGCATGGGTAGGCGATGGCTAAATACTTGAATGTTGCCTATGTATATGTGATCATGCAATTCATTGCTGAAAAACAGTAAAACATGTTCACAAAAATGTGTGAACTTCCTTGTAGGGGGAAAAAACAACTGAAGTGTCTTTTTAGTTAGAATGGAAAAAAAAACACCAGCCGTTCTTTTACGGTGCTTAAAATAATAAACATGGTGAGGGTAGAAAATGGCATGAATCAGCAATTAGCTTTATGATTGGCCATGTTTGATCACCTTACAGATTTCAAAGAAAATTAAATACCCAGTAATAATTAAAGAAAGGTGATTAAAAATTGGCCAAACTGTCTATATAGAAAAAGGCTATCATTCTTTTATAGTTACAAATGGATATCATCTACATATAACTTAACTGCCAAAGCAATTAAGAAATGCAATACTCACGAAGGTTACTTTCCTCGGTTAAATTAACCACCACCCTTTGGTGAATTGACTCTCTCACTGTATGTAAAACATCAAGTGCATAAGTGCAAGGATTCAAGTCCTAGTGGGATGTGGCGAGATGGTGGTGTATGCTGTTCCCCAGAAAGATCCAGGACAGCCCTGTCCCACAAGACTTGAATAATTGCATGAGAATGTTTGCAAGAACCCTCTGCAATCTGCAGAGACACAGGAAAGCAAATTCAAGAGGCAAAAAGAAACATCCAAGACAGAGTATGATAACCAAATCGAGTGTGATCATGGTGGTCAGTGCCCTCCTACATTGGAGAAAAAATCAGTGTATTCTCCTGAGTTATTGATTATTGCACTCAAAAGCTAGCATGGGCCAGGCCTAGTGCTCAGGGATTTTTAAGGCTTGCTGTCTTTCGTGCCTGTGCATGTGTTCCTGTAAATGTGAATTTGTGCCTGTGCCTGTGAATGTATGTGAATCTGTCTGCGAATATCCAACCACAATTGCTGCTCATAAAATGAATAAAATCAAATAGCCAGTTGCAAGTGGCTGCTGAAAGTTAACATAGCTGCAAAGATGCGATGGGCAAAAACAAATAACTGGTTGCAATACTGAGAATCAGATGAATTAAGCAAATCAGCATGGCACAGATTTGGATATTGACATAAAATTGCACCTGCTGAAAGCTAATACGGCTTCAAAAGGGGTGATGACTGGAGCCAAGAATTCTTTGCTATCCAAAAGTGCAGTTTGGGCACATGAGACATAAACAAAAACATCACACTGCAAAACAAGAAATTTGATTGAGATAATTCAACCACGACCAAATAAAGAAGAGCAAATCTGTGTTGAGCTTGTAAACAGTAATTACCTCAAGAAAGTTGGCGAGTTTGGCGGAGTTTGGTCTTCCCATAACAAGCGTGTAGGACTTCTTTCCAGCCCCCTCAATCAGTTCTTTCATTTGTTGAATTATACGAAGATAACCAGCTGGACAAGGCAAAACCCATTTAATATAAAGTGCCCAAAAATAAAAACATGTTTGGCATGAATTTTAAAGAATAATCTTTTATTTTTGTTCTAATCTTGGTCTTTAACAATGTAAAATATGCCATTTGTTCAACCTCTCAGCAACAATAAGAAGGCAGAAGAAACATTGCACAAAGAGAACACTCTTTAAGAAGTACTCTTAGGTATATGGGAATTTTAGTTGATAATTTGCAGGATGAGAAAATATTTGCAAGTCACACTAGATATATATTGTCTTCAAAACATTGGAGAGACATTTCAAAACATTGTCTTCAAAACATTGGAAGGACATTTCAAACGTCATGACTGGATGTCAATTCAAAACCTAATTCTGAGAAAATTTAAGCCCCTTAGGATCAGGAACAATTATTTAGGTCACAACTTGAAAACTTCCAAATGTCGCAGAAGTTGCTAATCAAGTTAAAACCTATACTAACTTATAGCTTGGGTAATTGACTTTAAATTCACGATCTCTAAGAATGACAGATATCATGGATCAGTCAATTAGGTCAAACAAAAAATCACAATATGTTTGGGAACTGGTTGATAAATATTCACTCAAAATCAAATAAAAGGTTAAACCATAAAAGTGTGATACTACAAAGTGCAGATATTAAAAAACAAGTAAGCGAACTTATCCAGGCCATAACTTATGCAGTAGATATATAAGATATTTCTGGATAATGTAGGGTCCTAGATATAAGGTAATTTACAGGTTGACAAGTTATCATGTTATAGATCTTTTAGCACGTCATGGTTATAACAAATAAAGTTGCAAAGTAGAAATTTCTTTGGGTTTAAAAATTTGAGGTGAGCATGTTGCAATTGTGCTGATGAGTGATGACTGGTCCACATTACACAAGATTAAAAGTTAGAACTAAGGTTCCTCAGAAACTTCATAAAAAATAGAAGGATGGGATCATTAACGATTGAATAAGCAATAACAATAGCACATAGTCTCAAAAACATAGCCTTTTCATTGATCCTGTAAGAGAGTTCACTCAGAGAAAACCCTTGCATAGACAATTACCCAAGTAAGCCTTTATTCCAATCACATGTAGTAAGACAATTTGAGGAACGATGTTAATTTTGTCTGCAACTTAGTACATGGGTTTTGTCCATATCATCCGTGAAATAATCTGCCGCACCATTTCAAAAATAGCACAAATATGTCTAACAGAATATGCGAATGAATATCTAAATTGAACATACCAACACCCAGAGTGCCCACCAAAATTCCAACAATGTTTGCGTCCTTTGCTTTCTCCACAAGGTAATATCTACAGAAGTGATATATATCAGAGTACACTGTCAGTGAGCATAGAACAGTTCTCTCCATGTCCACAAGTTGACTGGCATATTACATGCTTAAACAAAGGCACACAAGAAAATATTACATCAAATACCTGCGCTTAAGAATCCTCCTCTGGTCAGCAAAGTCCTTCAGTAAGTTGCTTTCCTCCGCATCATACCTGACTGAACACAACCAAACATTAGATCACAAAAACAGTTCACAACGTTTGATTATTCACGTGCAGCATCTAAAACTGTCATGATTAAATCATATCATCAATGAGTTTCAGCATCCAACATTTAAAAGAAAATTCAAAAATCAAAAGAAATTACAGAACTCCCTGGATATAAGTGTCAGCCAATCTTTTACATAATATTTAGATAAAATAGAAGAAGGCATAAACATGTGCAACAGGGTCCCCTCAAAATTGCCCGCTACAACTAAAGGCCACCTGAAGGCTCGAGGATCACTAACCAGCCCCTGGTTTTAGAGTTTCAGGAGCCTACAGATTGCAAAATGTTAATCATCCATCCATTCTACTATGAAAGCTGACAGAAACATGACTCATCAGTCTAGTTCACCTTGGGTATCAGTCTTGATTTGACCTATACATGAAATATGCAATAGGTCCAATTCAATTGTTCTATGTTCAAACTTAGTCCAAAACTATTAAGGAGCCATGATTACTGAGTCAACAGAGTTAAGAGTCTGACACTTAAGCCATTATGCATTAGAGTGGATCTTAAACAATCAGAACGAGCGTGAGTGGTATCTCAGACCAGCATTGCCTAACCATCATTATTTTGGATTTTCCTTTTTTCTATTATACTTTGAGGCTTTTGAGTTTAATAAGGAGTTTGGAGACGTCCCACAAGTCTCCCTGCCCTCAGACCTATAAAAATAGGTCTCTTATTTACACTTGTTTCATGGTATTGAATTACATTGATATCTGAAGTGCTTTCTTTCCCAGTGCTCTCTAATTCTTTCTTCCTGCTGGTATGCTTTCCTCACCGTGGAACAACTTCCTCCTTATGCACACGCTAGTCTTTTGAGTGTTGTACACAAAAATATGGCCACAACTAAGAAGTTTTTAAAAAAAATAATCTAATAGGCTTTTCACATTAATGTAGCAAGAATATGTTTTCTCATTCCAAAGTTCAGGAAAGTATGTGAACTGAGTGAGTTTAAAACTTACCATGAATTACCAAGTCAAATTGGTACATAAAGGGGGTTCAACACTAAAAAGCTAATGACCTGCTAGAGGTAAGAGTTAATATAATTAATTCAGTAGTTTCCAAAGATACCTTGGACTGCTTGGTCTCTTATGGTCTAATGATGTGCTAGTATAATAGCCCAAATTTGCATTTCTTATAACTTATGGGATGACATGTTATTTACTTATTGCCTTTTTCTTTTATATATTTTCTTCTTTGGCTGTTAATTTTGAATTTCATGATAAGTAATATTTAAGGGTCTGTTTTGCGTACCAAGATCCACCCATATATGCACAAATGGATACATATAATCAATGTTTTAAAATAAGATGCATGCTGTCACAAATGCATCCACATATGCATATGCAGTCCCTTAACCGCACTGCATTGCCTATATGCAGTATTGTATGTGGTCATACAATATTATTTAAGGGTCTGTTTTATAGGTCATACCGCATATAGACCAAAAGACGGCAACTTAGCATCGCACGGTTGCATATCTGGCCTGCTTAGTATCGTACAACTACATATATGACCGATTGGCATTTTGGAGCTGAATATGCAGCCCATTCTTACAAGGGTCCATGTAGGTGAAGTAGGTTCAAGCAGATCCTTTGGTTTGATATAGGTTTTAGGTGGGCCCGATATGGGTATTAGTTGTGCTAAAATGTTGATTATGTTACAATTATTGCTAATGGGTGTTACATACTAAGTAATAAGCACTAATTGTTAGTTGTTATTATTATTGATATTGCTATCATCCATCCATACATTATTGTTGTTTTTATTGCACTTAATATATTATATTTATTTTTGAATAGCTATGAATTAGTAACCACATATACCCCGGCATATGCACTATGTGGTCCCTTGATCACATGCACATCATAGCTGCTTTTTAAAATACTAGATATAATTCATTATTGTGACTTGGTTGAACATAGTGTTTATTGGCTTCTTGAAATTAAAAGAAGAAAATATCTAGGGTACAACATAGTAACAATTTATACCCCTTAATAAAACAGTATTTGGATGCCCCATCATGCTACACAAGGATAATATTGCTGGAGCATTTTCATTCAAAATTTGCTTCTAGGGGTAGTCATTTAGTTAAAATGGGACACTAAAATCTTAAGCTGGAAGGGAATAGTCTTTTTGCCAAGTGATTCTAGTATCTCATTTGAGGATTGTGGGCTTGGCAACCTCTCTGATTTCTCCCTTCCTCTTATTTTCTTTTCTCCGCTACAACACCCACCCAGATGACTAAATAGTAGGAAAATTTGATGTTCAATGACATGCTGTCCATATCCACCATGTCATGGCACCTAAAACAACCCTAAAAATTATAAACAACAATACAAAAGGCAAATTTTTTTTTATATGGAAAGAAGGGAATATATCATACTTGAATAAGAACTTATTAAAATTGAAGGAGTAATTGAAAGACCAAAATAATTTGGTAAAGTTTAGTTCATATAATTATCTACAAAAAATAATTTTATACAAATGGAATGTCAATTACAAAAACATTTGATTCTAGGGTAAGGTTCTATGATACAAAACAAACATTATTAATGAAAATGTTGTACCAATAATGAAGCTAGCTTATAAAGAAGTTATGTCCTTGGAAATTGTTAATTCAAGAAAGTTAGCCAAGTCAAGTGCTTGCCACATGTTTCACTGTAGTTGACTTTTCAATTAATCATGAATCCTCTTTCGAGACTTGATGGTTATTGGAAGATTCAGCTACTTGTTACATGGAAAGCAGATATGAAGAATAATCAAGGATACAAGTGAAACAGATGGGTCAGCTCAAAAGATGGCTTAACTTTTGTGCATCAGTTGAAGTAGATCAATAACTTAGCACAAGAACAAGCAACAAAAGTTCCTAAGTGATAATGGCCCATGTTAAAGCTCTAGTACCTTGACTGGCTTTGTTGATTGTTTATTGATAATATATAGTCCAAAAGTAAACTTAATTAAATCAACGTCCTATATGAGTAACTTCTGCGAAGTAGAAAATGGCTCGCTTTCTAACAGAAACATCTAGATACATAGCTTAGGTGCCAAAGTGTCATTGAGTCAACAGCTGACAAATAGGAAACTAAGAAACCACTATACAAAATTAATGATATTTACTTAAAATATCGAATCTAAAGCTCCAAAACAGCAATGTAATTATGGATGGAGAGAAGAAATTATTTTTTTATGAATCCATATTTTATGTATGTATTTTTGCATTTAAAAGAATAAAAATATAATTCTGACTTACAAGGAATTAAGAAATACTTTTAACTAATAGCAAGATCTTTAAACCAAAAGGCCTAGATATTTAATTGACTTGCAGCATCCACTAAAATTCAAGCATCCTAAAGTCTTTCCGGATAACAGGATCCATAGAATATAATAAACTGATGAGTAGTATTAATAGATGAGAAGATGATGATTCAATGAACAAATAACGAAACCAAGAGTTATCTCACCTATTTCACAATTATTGAATGTAAGCACAACATTGGTAAAAGCAGGGTTCTCAGATCCAATCCATAACAACAAATAGTCCTCCATCTTGTGGCCTACTGGCATAGTCCATATGAGTCCACCAAGACTGTATTTGGTACAAGGCTCCAATGTATTGCAGTTAACAGAAATAAGACTAGTATTTCCATCTTCATACTTATGAACTTCCTCATTATCAGAAACACCATTATGAGAATATAATTGCTTCTTATCTGTCATTTTATCCCCTGATGGATTTATACTTGAACAAGCAACCTCTGCAAAGTGGACACCAGAGTTGGACACACTTAACTGCAACAATTCAGCCACTACTGTTTTGAGATTCTCCAGAGCATGTGCATATTCCAATCCATATAGGACCTACGCTTTCCACACACAAAACAAAAAATAAATAAATAAATAATTCACAAAAATAAGTATTAAATTATGTAAAATCAAGTCTGATGCCCTACTTTGTATTTTGTATGTTCTGCCAGAGCCTTTTGGACAAAGTGAGAAAAGCAAATCATAAAGCAATAAGCTACACTGCTTATAGACTAAACAATAACATGATTGGTATCGATCATTCTACACAATGAGAAAGATTAAGTATGACAACTAAAGTATATAGGCAATAAAGAGAATGTAAACATGAAACAAAAGCAAAGACAAGAGTAGCATGCTCAATGTGCTACATACCAGTAATGACAGCAAAAATGAATGATGTTCTTTCTTTTCCTTTCTTTTCATTTTTTGAAAAAGATTGGGGGGCAGGCAGTTGAGGTGGGAGGGAATAGCAAAGACATTCAAAATGAGGAAAGTAAAGAAAAAAGTGGCAAACTATGCGAAGAGATAGAAAGCAAAGGGAAATATAGTGTCTATAATGAAGATCAGAGGAGGTTCCACACAAAGAAATACTTAACCCGCAGGCAAGGGTAAAGGGCAGTGAAACTTAAGGGAAGTAGGGAACTTGGATAAAGGTTAAAAGAATTCCAAAAAGGAGAGCCATTTATAAAAATAAATGTTAAAAACAAGCACAGAAAACATAAATCCAGCAACAAGTAGATTCAAGAGGGTCTACCACTTCTCATTGATCGATTGTGCAAATTGATGTATATCATGTTAATTCTGTCATAAATGGATACTAAGTGCAGGAATGCATACCGAAGAGTAATGGAAACAAGTGCCAAAATCTTCACAAAAGTAGATAATTCAGTTCAGATGAACCTTAGAAAATAGGATTTGAGAACCACAGATACAAGTACCACGATCTAATGATGACTTTTGATTAAAAAAATAAAAACAGATTGCAAAAGGCAAGATCAAAAGTAAAAAATACATAAGAATCAAAGGGATGTGGCAACATCCACTGCATATATCTTTTAGTTTTTCAATTAAGCAAAAAATGTCTGTAGATAATGTGTTTTAGATCTATGTTACAGGAAAAATTTACATATTGAAATATCTCACCTAGTCATTGGAAGACCTATATCTTGGCTAAATGAAAATACAAATGACATTTACTAGACTTTTAGATGTTGGAACCTTGACATCAATATAACATCTTTAAGGAGAAGTATGTACAAGTTCATATTTAAAAGAAAACTTACACAAACAAATTTTTTATTGACAATACATATTTTTGCAGGTTTTAAGGTGTTCAGATGTTGGATTCTCTGACAATTACACCGTAAACAAAGGGATCTTTGAGGACAAGCAAATCCATGTGTTGCTTGTGCCCATACCAGGATCCAAGTACCTTGACACAGGATTCCAAAGGTATCTTGAAGAAAACACATACTTGGCTGCATCAAGCAGGGAGACATGTTCGTATAACAAACTGATTAACTACAAGAGTTCAGCTTTGATCAGCTAGAGATACATAAAGTAATTTGCGTTCATGATGAACTTTTTCTTCCTTTATTTTTCTTGAGAAAGATCAAAGATGCATGCTGAACTTATGAGGTTCATGATACAAAATAGGCAAATATATATTAGGATTTTACTTTAGAAGAACATGGTAGAGTATTGGCTGCCAATCATAAGTCTTGTGCTATCATGTTCAAAAAAAGTATTCTATAGCATGTGACTATCTTTTCTAGATTTTTGCACAGAGCCAAGATCTGCCATCGTCAAGGTTTGGTATACTGGTCCATACCACCCAGTATGGGTGTATGCCATTCTGCACCAGTAAGTTACAAGGCTCAATACAGTAATGCACCAACATATGGTACAGTTGCTGGCTCACCTCCAGCACTGTACCATGTGTCTGTTTGGAGGGTGCACCATGCCAACCCATACCATCCAGCTAAGCTACCAGAATGGTGCCAGGTACCGATGCAGTAAATCTTGCTTATCATATGGCTTGCATCAAATATGCACTTACGTAGAAAATGATAGTGCTGATTGACTTTCATTTAAAAATAACCATCATTGAGGTCAGAGTGATAAGTTATTCAATCCATACCAGTATAGGCTTGTTGGCGGTGGATAAGCAGTGACGCAAAGACTTTGCACAAGCGTTTACATCAATGGAGGCCTTCCCAAAAACGAAAAGAGCCAGCAGAGTTGATGTTCTGCAAGTAGTAGAAAAGAGAATCTGAATTTTGCCGACAAAGAAAGCAATATGCATCAATTCAATGCATCAAAGGAAAAGCCGGACAAAACTCCTAAAACCCAATATTAATGTAAAATTTAAACATAAATCCATGGCACTTAAGTTGAAGAAGCAAAATGTTGAATAAACCACCACTTACATGGGAAGAAAAGGAAACTATGAAAGTTCATTCTTTGAAATACTGTGACTGATATAACATGACAAGCAATAGGGTTGAAAAATAGAATGTCATGCTCAAAGCCATACAGCATAAACAAGTTTACCTAGCTGGGCTGTTTCAAACATAATAATCCATAAAGCCATGTCCCTTGCCACCCAAAATTACAGTCTCAATTATCTATGCTGTTTATTTCCAAATCCAAAGATGTGACTGCAAACACATAGTTTCATCCAGAAAAAATGTAAATGCAATTCATACAACCACGAGCAAACATCTCAATTCAAACCCTAAAATTTTCACTAATCAAACATTACAATCTAGGAACCCAAAACTTTTACCACTAATACTCCTCAGAGAACTAAACTTCCCTCTTGACACATAAGCCCTGAATTCCCGGTCTCAAACACCATCTCTTAAAACTCAAATCTCCAAAACCAAGAAAATTATAACTTCTGAAAACTAATCAACCCACCCAACAACATGCCATTCAAATGTCCATTCCTTTTCCAACCACTAAAGCAATCACTTCACCACTTACCCCTAAAGACACAACCTTCTCCAACCTTAAAACTTTTAACACATCAAACATCCACTAAAAACTAATGTTTCAACTCAAACCATCAAAGTTTTAACTCATCAAACTATCGAAGCAGGATCTAAACCCAAGTGCCCACAAACCATCACTAAATCTTTTGAGCAAGAAGCCTCTCACAGGTCCCATCTTTATTAACTACCAAGCTAACATCAACAAAGAGAGCCTTAAATAAAAGACACAATCTTTTACAATCAAAAGCCAATAAAATCGAAAACACCAACCACCCAGAATCGCAGAACTCGATGAGAACTCACGGGCTCATGCACGCGTGGCCATAATGCACCACACAGTCGGCGTCCACATGCGAGGCCCCAATCTCATCAACACAACAGCTGCCGTACGCAGCGTCCGCCATGACGTACAAGCGCACGCCCTTCCCGAGCTCGTTTCTCAGGGCTTTCGCCACCCTCGTCGACTCCTTCAACAGCTCGTCCGGAAACTAGAAACAAAGATCAAATTTTAAGAACTTTGGGCAGCAGGATAGGGAGAAAAAAAGGGAAAAGGAGGCTAAAACCCTACAATTTGGGGTTTTTCTCGTTGGCAAAGTGATTGGGGATTGAGAGGAGGGGGAGAGGGAGGACCTGCAACGCGACTTTGGTGAAGTTTCTGGTGCGAATGAAATCGGCCGTGCGGGAAATCTCGTAGTTCGATTCGAAGTCCATCCCGAAGAATCGGCGACGAACGCCCGGCAGAGAGAGAGGGGAAGAGAGAGAGAGAGAGGGAGAGCTGAAGGACAGCAAAAGAGCAAAAGCCAACCGGGTATGGGAATACGGGGTTGGGTTTAGATTGGATCCGAGAAGACTTCGCCCAAACCCGATAAGATTGGTTTGGATTTTCATTAATTATCGGATTCCCTTCGTCAGATTGCAACTCGTGACGGGTTTGGAATTTAATTGCTGGATTCCATTGGTTAAATCACTTGGGTTTTGGGATTCAACGCTTTGTTTGGTTCCCACCGAATTGGAATTGGAATCACAAGCATATGACCATGCCCTTCAATGCATCTGACTTGATGGGAACAAGAATCATTTAGGTTTTGGGATTTAACGCTGTTTTTGGTTCGTCGCTCGAATTGAAATTGGTATTGAAATCAAAATTATATCATCATATTCTTCAATATATTTAATTTGTGATTGGAGTTAGGATTGAAATAGATTTTGAATATCAAATAAGGCTATGAATTAGATTTTAAGGTATCGAGATATTTTTATTTTTTCATAAAATTAGAATAGAAATGAGATCCTTCCTATCAAATAACAAGATAAGATATTCATTTCTATTCCACGGTCCAACTCTTGCCAACAAAATACACCTCAATTATTGTGCTCAATGATCTAATTTGCCAAATTATTTAGTACAAAGTCATTTCCAATTGTTCTACTTCAAATTTGCCTTAATGCGTTAGATAGGGGTCGGTAATCCTTTAGTTTCTCTCTCAGGAAAAAGAAACCCGTAAAAATGGGTAGATACTCTTAAAATCAAATCAGCAAGCAAATTTGTCATTTAATTACCTGTGCATTGCCTTTGAATTCATCAATCAAGCACTTAAAACTTTGCGTCCGCAGAGCCTTTTAGTTTGCTTACTAACTGATTACATGTAATTTAGAAAAAAAAAGTTATAATTGAAAATATTTCAGTTGGAATTGTAATTGCAAAATATATTTATATTTGATTGTTTATAATTGAAAATTACAAATACAAGTATGGCTATCTGGTTGTGTGATAAGATTTGGTTAGCCGGTGCAAGGAGCAATATTCTTCTTTCCTATTCCTCCAGTATTCACCCTGAGTTTGCTTTGGTGCTTGAAGCTGATGCTACAAGGATCTGTTATGATAGACCCACTGATGTTTTTCTTCTCTCTGTTTCCTCTGTTTTTGTTCTTCTTGTTTATATGAATGTCAGCAAAAAAAAAAAAACAAAAAAAAAAAAACTGGGTGTCCACACCATGTCAATAAAGTTGTGACTTATGAGAATTGCTTATGATGTTACAAACATGCATGCTAAGGTGCCAAGACCTAAAGAAAAATGTTCTGATAGGACTAATCCCTTTTTAAATAATGAACTGATTACTTTTTCTATTGCACAATAATAATATCATACTATTTTTATAATTATAATAAAAAAATAATATTACTGTTGGGTATAAAATACCCTCACCGAAGTTCTCAGCAACAGGACAACTCCGCCCGGACTCCTACGGGAGCCGGGCTCCGTCGCCGACATCGACTACAGGACAATCCCGCCCGGACTCCGCCCGGACTCCTACGGGAGCCGGGCTCCGTCGCCGACATGGACTACAGGACAACTCCGTCCGGACTCCTACGGGAGCCGGGCTCTGTCGCCGACATCGACTACAGGACAACTCCGCCCGGACTCCTACGGGAGCCGGGCTCCATCCTCAACATCAACTGCTGGTAAGTCCTGTCCGGACTCCTACGGGAGCCGGACTTCGCCTTTGACTTTAATTGCAGGAAGACTCCGCCCGGACTCCTACGGGAGCCGGGCTTCGCCCTCGACTCCAACGGCTACAGACAGACTTCGTCCGGACTCCTACAGGAGCCGAACTCCGCCGACAACTTCAACCGCAAGTAGACTCCGCCCGGACTCCTACGGGAGTTGGGCTCCATCCTCAACATCAACTACTGGTAAGCCCTGTCCGGACTCCTACGGGAGCCGGACTTCGCCTTTGACTTTAATTGCAGGAAGACTCCACCCGGATTCCTACGGGACCCGGACTTCGCCCTCGACTCCAACGGCTACAGACAGACTTCGTCCGGACTCCTACGGGAGCCGGACTCCGCCGACAACTTCAACCGCAAGTAGACTCCATCCGGACTCCTACGGGAGCCGGGCTCCATCCTCAACATCAACTGCTGGTAAGCCCTGCCCGGACTCCTACGGGAGCCGGACTTCACCTTTAACTTTAATTGTAGGAAGACTCCGTCCGGACTCCTATGAGAGCGGGGCTTCGCCCTCGACTCCAACGGCTACAGACAGACTTCGTCCGGACTCCCACGGGAGTCGGACTCCGCCCACGACTCCAACCTCAAGGGGGACTCCGCCCAGACTCCCACGGGAGCCGGGCTCCGTCGCCAGCTTCGACTGTCGGTAAGATCAGTCCGGACTCCTACGGGAGCCGGACTTCGCACCTGACTTTGATTGCAGGGGACTCCGCCCGGACTCCTACGGGAGCCGGGCTCCGCCCGCGACTTCAGCTCCAAGAGGACTCCGCCCGGACTCCCACGGGAGCCGGACTCCACCCACGACTCCAACCTCAAGGGAAACTCCGCCCGGACTCCCACGGGAACCGGGCTCCGTCATCAGCTCCGACCGCTGCCGAACTTCAACCGACGGATCTGCACTCCCAAGCAGGCCACGATAACGGCCACGATCCTGCTCCACTTCCTATGACGGATCCCGCGCAGCTCTATCACTCCCTGACAGGCCGCAGTAATGGTCACAGCACTGCTCCACTTCCTATGACGGATCCCGCGCAGCTCCACTACTCCCTAGCAGGCCATAATAACGGCCACGATCCTGCTCTACTTCCTGCGACAGATGCAGCGCGATTCTTCCATCCGCTGGCAAGTCGCGACAACAGACGTCGCTCCACTCCCCGCGGCAGACTCCACGTGGCACACTCCGGTGATAGCCACGGGTCCACTCCACTACTCTTCGCAGCAAACTCCGCCTGACCCTGGGCAGCCCACTGCCAGACGGTTACAGATATCGCTATCAGGCTACTACCCCCTCCGCCTATAAAAGGGGGCCCCAGATACGTTATTCTATAAGCTCTCATTTTTCATCTCAAAACTCTGCTAAATTCTCCGTTCGAGCACTCCATTCTTGTTGAGACAGAGAACTGACTTGAGCGTCGGAGGGTCTTGCCGGAGCAACCCCACCTTCGGTTTAGACTTCCTTTGCAGGTCCCGGCGGCGACCGCGACTCCCTCGACTCCAGCTTCTTCGACGCAAGCGGATTTTTGCACCAACAGGATTGGCGCTAGAGGAAGGGGCCTGAACCTTCGCAGTACCCTTGTTCTTGAAGGAGCGCTCAACGGAGCCGCCTCCGATCATTTCCTCCGGCACCCACTCCTTGTCTCCCCCTCGGGATCCTTACTCGATGCCTCCCCGCAAGGCGTCCACGCGACGGTCCACGGCCTCCACGGCCAGATCTCAGGCTCCGACCTCCCCTCCTGTTTCTCAACCTCCTCCTCCTCCGACGGCGACGGTCGGCGCGGAGCAGTTTGACCTGCTGGCGCAGTAGGTCAAAGGCCTCACAGAAGCCTTGCAGGCTATGCAGCAACAGCAGCCGCAGGCATCAGCACACCTGGAAAGGATATCCCCGGAACACCAGGATCCTGCGACAGGGCATGCCACCTGGGCCAGCCGCCCCGTCCTTCCTGAAAAAGCGAACCCGAGGGTGGAGAGCCCTCAATCGGATCACGACTCCACCCCTGGAAGATCCCTACCCCCATTCTGCCAGAGGACCCTTGAGACTCGAAGCCGGGAGGACTTCCTGGACCGGAGGCTCCAGGAGATGAACCGGCGGATCGAAGAACTCCGCCATGCACCCCCCGCTTATGGTGAGGATATTTGTACTGACCCTCCCTTCTCTCAAATGATCATGCAGGAACCGATCCCGCCAAACTTCAAGCTTCCCCAGTTTGAGAGCTACGACGGGACTTCGGATCCGGTTGATCATCTGGAGACCTTCCGGACGATGATGCTGCTCCACGGTGCTCCTGATGCCATCCTATGCCGGGCCTTCCCGTTCACCTTGAAGGGAGCGGCGAGGAACTGGTACTCGGCTTTGAAATCGGGTACCATCTTTTCCTTCAATCAAATGAGCCACCAATTCGTGACCCATTTTGTCAGCAGCCGACGCCCCCGGAAGGGTTCGGAGTCCCTCATCAACATCAAGCAGAGGGAAGGGGAGTCCATTCGGGCCTACATCAACCGTTTCAACGTCGCGACGTTGGAGGTCCGGAACTTGGACCAATCAGTCGCAATGGCCGCCCTGAAGGGTGGCCTTCAGAAGAATGACCTTTTGTTCTCCCTGGAGAAGAAGTACCCCAGAGATTTTGCTGATTTGCTAGCTCGGGCTGAAGGATACGCCCGAGCGGAAGAAGCCTTTAAAATGAAGGATGAAGAGACAGCGAGGGAGCGGCAAGCGGGAGGCTCGAGTAAGCCCGCAATTGAAAAAAGGCCGAGGGAAGCCCGACCGCGTTCTCGATCCCCTCCTGGGCACAAGCGCGCCCATACTCCACCTCGGGCGCGCAGGCAGAGAAGTCCAGATCACGGGGTTCGGCGGGGTTCCCCACCAGGGAGATTCCGCAACTACGCCCCTCTCAACGCCTCGAAGGCCCAGGTACTGATGGAGGTCAGGGAGCAGCTCCCTAGGCCGGAGAGGATGCACACACACCCCGGGAAGCGCAACCCCAACAAGTTCTGCCTCTACTACCGCGACCACGGCCACGACACAGAGGAATGCATCCAGCTCCGGGATGAGATCGAGGAGCTCATTCGGCGAGGTCGACTCGACAGGTTCATCCGACGCAGACCTGAGGGTAGAGGAGATCGGTCAAGGGCCCTTCCACAGCCTGAACCGCCAAGAAGGGAGGAGCAACCCAGAGACCGGCCCCCCATCAGGACCATCGACTCCATCACCGGAGGGCCTCAAGGAGGAGCAGGCCTCCCGCAACCATGAAACTCAGAAAATCTGTAAATGTATCACTTACGATTTCACCTTGAATCTAAATTTCTTTCTACTTAACAATTTGTCACGACTGGATATGACTCCTCCAAACGCCTGAAACAAAGGTATGTTAGGAACTGGAGGAGAACCCTATCCTAACATACCTAACATGAAAGTTCGACTATCTCGAAATCGGATGGGGGGAGAGGCCTTACAGCGCCCTAATGTGCCCCCACAGCCATGTCAGGAACAAGAGGAGAACCTCGTCCTGACATGAGCAAAGTCAAAGGCCCGGTTCTTTTAGACCGGATGGGGGGAGAGACCTTACAACGCCCTAATGTGCCCCCACATCCATGTCAGGAACAGGAGGAGAACCTCGTCCTGACATGAGCAAAGTCGAAGGCCCGGTTCTTTTAGACCGGATGGGGGGAGAGGCCTTACAACGCCCTAATGTGCCCCCACAGCCATGTCAAAAACAGGAGGAGAACCTCGTCCTGACATGAGCAAAGTCGAAGGCCCGGTTCTTTTAGACCGGATGGGGGGAGAGGCCTTACAACGCCCTAATGTGCCTCCACAGCCATGTCAGGAACAGGAGGAGAACCTCGTCCTGACATAAGCAAAGTCGAAGGCCCGGTTCTTTTAGACCGGATGGGGGGAGAGGCCTTACAGTGCCCTAACGCGCCCCCACAGCCAAGTCGGGAATGGGAGGAGAACCTCGCCCTGGCCTGAGC
The DNA here is from genome assembly GCF_000442705.2 of Elaeis guineensis. Taxonomy (NCBI): domain Eukaryota; kingdom Viridiplantae; phylum Streptophyta; class Magnoliopsida; order Arecales; family Arecaceae; genus Elaeis; species Elaeis guineensis. Next base: position 14,798,408 of record NC_026001.2, read on the forward strand.
AAAGTAGAAGGCCCGGACTCCTACGGGAGCCGGGCTCCATCCATGACGCCCAGGAAGACTCCACCCGGACTCCTACGGGAGCCAGGCTCTATCCACGACGCCCAGGAAGACTCCACCCGGACTCCTACGGGAGTCGGGCTCCGTCCACGACGCCCAGGAAGACTCCACCCGGACTCCTACGGGAGCCGGGCTCCGTCCACGACTTCTGCAGCAAGAAAGACTCCGCCCGCCCTGGCAATAACCCTTACATGCCCTTGCGGGAATGGGAGGAAAACCTCGCCCTGACGGTAACGAAATCCGACCGCCCAACAAGATCGGATGAAGGGAAAAAGCCCCCTAGCGACACCTCCGTGCTCCTATGCAACCCCGCGAAAGCGAAGGAAGGGTCCTCACTCAAAAAAGAGGAGAAAAATTAAAAAGGAAGGGTGACGAACCACGGTGGGAACAGATGAAGGACGAACCGCCCCAAAGACCTAAAGGACTTCGTCCCAACGAAGACGAGGAGTTCCTACCAAACACCCCTGACTTCTAAGAAGACTCCCGACACAGGTCAGGAAGACAGCGACATCCTCGAAGTAATGCGGAGTTCGGACTGCCAAGCTCGAGCTCGTGGCCACGTACGATGAGGAAGGCGAGCTAACATATCGACGACTGGGTGCCTCTCCAACGACGTCTACATCGGACAAATCGAACGGCAAGAAAAGTTCGACGGACGACAATTTAACACAACACGCAGACGAGGTAACACAAAACACCCTTTCCGTTCCATTTTCGTAATACACGCTACAAAGCCCGGAAGGCCAAGGAAAGAAAAGCAAAATGACAAAAAGGGAAGTAAATACATGAAAAGACAGAAGGACGAAAAGAGCTCTAAGGAGGCTCTGCTCCTTCCGACCTAGAGTTGTCTGCTCCACCTCTCAACCAAGACTGCCTTAGATTCTCAATTTCTTCTTCTAGCTCTTTCCTTTTCTGCAGCGCGTCCTGGAGCCCCCGACGAAGTCGCTGGCTCTCGGCCTCCGCCTCTCGACGCCTCTTCCTCAAGACCTCGGATTCCGCCTCCGCATCCGTGACGGCCCGCTGCTCGTATGCCAGTTGAATCTTCAGTTGTTGCAGCTCGGCTGTCTTATCCCCAAGAGCGACAGAAATCCCTTCAACGGTTCCTCTTAGGGACTGGAGCTCATCAGAATCTCGAGTGGAAGTAAGCTGAGCCCTGCTGGCCAGCTACCTCTGGAGACGGGCGACTTCGTCGGTCGCCGTCCTGAGTCTCCCTTTATATTCCTCCACTTGTTTGTGCCAGCTGGCCCGATGCACGTCGTGGCTCACCTCGGTATCCTGAAGCTGCCGCTGAAGGTCGGAGACCTTCTTCGACCACTCATGATCGCCGTCAACCCGAGCCAAGAGTCGGGACGAACTTCCTTCTAGCTGGCCGATCTTCCCCTTCGCGGCTGATAGTTCCACCTTGAGGGCACTAATCCTGGCGGTCTGAGCCTAAATTCGGTCGCTGGCGCTCTTCTTGCATTCCTTAAGCTCCTTCGCGAAATTCGCCTTCCTCCGGCTATACTCCATGATCCCCTTCACGTAGAGATTTCGAAAGTGAGTGGCTTCCGCAGTGGCTTCAGAATGACTTTCTCTCAATCTGCGGAGCTCGCCTTCCATCTTCTTCGACTTCTTTGTCAAGTGAAGGATCTCCTTCTTCAGCCGCTGGATCGTCGATTTCAGCGGGATCCCCAAGGGAAGGGGAAGTGCTTCCGCAGAATGCTGCCATCGGAAGGCGAAAGCGTTAAAACACGACTCATTGCAGGAAGAAAAGCAGAGAGAAGAAAGGAAAGAGGGAGAAGCCGCCCACGACAAGAAATTCAACTTTATTGATCGGATGATTTTTAGAAACAAGAAGGAAAAGGAAATTGCGATGAAGTAAAAATACAAGGTCGGAGGTCTCAGACCTCGGGGGCGGGGGTTGGAGAACTCGGTGTCCCCGGCAAGGGAGCTGCAACAGTAGTAGCGGCTGGCGAGGGACCGGCCTCGTCTTCGGACTCCTCGCCTAGGAAGCTGAGGTCGAGCTCCAAAAATTTTCTGGCCACCTTCTCTTGGCAGAGCTCAAACCCCTTGATGAACGCCTCCTGGCCGAATTGGACGTTCAGGTCCCTCATCTCCGTGGAAGCCTTGAATTCCTCTACCGCAAGGACTCTGGCCTCCGAGACCAAGATCAGAATCTGCTCAGCCAAGTTGGCGACCTCGGCCTCCGCCCTTCTCGCCGACTCCTCTAAGGTCTGCCTCTCCTCCTCCCGGGCCTGTCTCTCTCTTTCCAGGGCCTCTTGGAGGGCGGCTACTTCGGCCGTCTTCGCTTGGAGGCGAGCAACCTCAGCCTGGCAGCGCTCCTCCACCTGGAGGATGTCCCTCCTCGCACGGTTCACCGCCTCGATATTGGCGAGGAGTTGGTGCCCAATCTGCAAGGGCGGCTAGGAAATCAGAACAAAGGCCGAGTAACCAGGTAAATAAAGATTTGCTTACCTCAAGGAAGGACCCCAAAGAGTCCCATGCTCGCTGTTCAGGATCGGCGCGGTCGATCCTCTCGACGACGTCGGGCAGAATGCAGCCGTCGATCAACCGCCTGATCAAATTCCTGTCGTTGAAGGGATTCTCCGATCCCTCTTCGGAGCAGAGGGACTCGTCGGTAGTAGTTCGGTGGCTACTCACCCTGCGGGCCACCGATTTCCTCTTCTTTCCCCTCTCGGCCACGGGCGCCTCCGTGGAGCGGACCCCCGAAACAGGGGCCCCAGCCGGCGGACTCCTCGAGGAGGCCCGGGGAGCCGTTGCCTCGGCATCCGAGGAAATGTTAATCGCTGGGGCCGCCTGGGCAGGAGCGGCCAAGCTCGACTCCTCCGCCCTGGCCCTCTTCACCGATCCGGAGGTTGCGACGCCCTTTCTCTTGTGAGCCCTGAGGCCCCTGGCAAGCATCCGCGCTGCTTCGGCGTCCATCCCTTAAAAAAAAAAAAAAAGAGAAGAAAAGAAAAGAGAAAGAAGGAAAAGAAGCGAACCAATCAATCAAGAGTCAAAAAAAAGAAAGAAAGAAAGAAAGAAAGAAAGAAAGGAAAAAAGAAACAGAGGGGAAAAAGAGAGAGAAGGAAGAAGAGATAAAAAGGGAAAGAAAAAGAAGAAAGGCATGAAAAGAGAAGATAAAGGAAAAGATAAATACTCGCAGGATCCTGGAGGCTCAGGCCGATGTTGAAAAGAAATTGCTCCCTCAGAAGATTGGGAAGGGAAGGAGCAGAATAGGCGAGAAGCTTCCGGACAGCCTGGAGGTCATCCTCTCCCAGACTAGGGGCCCGGCGAACAGAATTCCTCAGAGAGCCCCAGGGGGGCAGGCCCAGCCTCAGGGTCGGGCAGTGGACGAAGAGGTATTTTCCCTTCCAATTATGGATTGAAGAAGGGGCACCTTTCAGCAACCCCTTCTTACCGAACTGGGGGAGAAGTACCACCAGTCCTTTGCCGAAGGATGGCGCTTGAAAGTATAGAAGTGCCTGAACAGGGAGAGGGACGGTTGGACCTCGACTACGTGGCAAAGGAAGAGAAATCCTATCAAAAATCTAAAAGAATTCGGGGCCACAGAAGCCAGGGAGATGTCTAAGAAGCGGAAGAGGGCAACAACAAAGGAAGGAAGCGGAAGCCGGAGTCCGGTACGGAACGCTTCTTGATACAGACAAAAACGACCGGATGGGAGAGTGCTGGCTCGGTCAGAAGGGCCAGGCAGCTCCAGGTCGTACTCCGGAGGAACTCCATACTGAACCCTTATCAGAAGGAGTTCCTCCGGAGTCAAGGAACATGGAATGGCGCCCGGTGCAAAAATCGGGCGGAGCCCAACCCCAGACGCGGGTTTGTCTACAGAGCAGGGGACCTAGGGGTTTGAGGCGGAAGAACTCCCGGAACTGCAGGGTGTGGAAGAGCCGGACGACATTTTGAGTGGCTTCGAATATGGGCTCCAAAGATCCCGAAGAAGATGGACAGGATGAGGGGCAAGGGGTCACAGGAAACCGACTGGGGGGAACACCAAAAAATAATGGCAAAAAAGAGGTCCCTAAACGGCAGGAAGAAAGGTGAAGGTGCCGGAACTAACCTAGATCGCTCTGAGGGACCAGAGGGACGAAGACAGGGACGATTTGGAGGGCGCCTACGGCTCAAGAAGATATCAACTGAATCAGGGCTCTCGAAGGGAAGGCAGACACTGTTAAAATTCTGAAGCAGGGTAAGGGCCCCAAAAGCGGGAGCGCGGGTTTGAATAGACCCTGGGATCCGACGCTATAATGATCGCGAATCCCCCCAGGCCAGCCCACGCTCGACACGTGTCCCACTCACCATGGTAGGCGGCTGAAAGCGGCTGACGGTTGGCAGGACTGTTATGGCGCCGTACCTGGGCCAGTGTACCTGCGAGAATTTCGAAGAGTCCCTTTGTATCGCTCCGATTCGAAAAGACTCCAGCACGCGCACATTTAATGCCAAAATATCTGAAGGCGGTCGTGCGCAGGATTCGAGGGGACAACTTCGGTTGTGCCAGTCTCTCTGTACTTCCTTCATTTGAAATTCAAACTCGAAAGTAGGGGGACTGGTGTTGGGTATAAAATACCCTCAGCCGAAGTTCTCAGCAACAGGACAACTCCGCCCAGACTCCTACGGGAGCCGGGCTCCATCGCCGACATCGACTACAGGACAACTCCGCCCGGACTCCTACGGGAGCCGGGCTCCGTTGCCGACATCGACTTTAGGACAATTCCGCCCAGACTCCTACGGGAGCCGGGCTCCGTCGCCGACATCGACTACAGGACAACTCCGCCCGGACTCCTACGGGAGCCGGGCTCCGTCGCCGACATCGACTACAGGACAACTCCGCCCGGACTCCTACGGGAGCCGAGCTCCATCCTCAACATCAACTGCTGGTAAGCCCTGTCCGGACTCCTACGGGAGTCGGACTTCGCCTTTGACTTTAATTGCAGGAAGACTCCGCCCGGACTCCTACGGGAGCCGGGCTTTGCCCTCGACTCCGACGACTACAGACAGACTTCGTCCGGACTCCTACGGGAGCCGGACTCCACCGACAACTTCAACCGCAAGTAGACTTCGCCCGGACTCCTACGGGAGCCGGGCTCCATCCTCAACATCAACTGCTGGTAAGCCCTGTCCGGACTCCTACGGGAGCCGGACTTCGTCTTTGACTTTAATTGCAGGAAGACTCCGCCCGAACTCCTACGGGAGCCGGGCTTCACCCTCGACTCCAACGGCTACAGACAGACTTTGTCCGGACTCCTACGGGAGCCGGACTCCGCCGACAACTTCAACCGCAAGTAGACTCCGCCCGGACTCCTACGGGAGCTGGGCTCCATCCTCAACATCAACTGCTGGTAAGCCCTGCCCGGACTCCTACGGGAGCCGGACTTCGCCTTTGACTTTAATTGCAGGAAGACTCCGCCCGGACTCCTACGGGAGCCGGGCTTCGCCCTCGACTCCAACGGCTACAGACAGACTTCGTCCGGACTCCCACGGGAGTCGGACTCCGCCCACGACTCCAACCTCAAGGGGGACTCCGTCCGGACTCCCACGGGAGCCAGGCTCCATCGCCAGCTTCGACTGCCGGTAAGATCAGTCCGGACTCCTACGGGAGTCGGACTTCGCACCTGACTTTGATTGCAGGGGACTCCGCCCGGACTCCTACGGGAGCCGGGCTCCGTCCGCGACTTCAGCTCCAAGAGGACTCCGCCCGGACTCCCACGGGAGCCGGACTCCGCCCACGACTCCAACCTCAAGGGAAACTCCGCTCGGACTCCCACGGGAATCGGGCTCCGTCATCAGCTCCGACCGCTGCCGAACTTCAACCGATGGATCTGCACTCCCAAGCAGGCCACGATAACGGCCACGATCCTGCTCCACTTCCTATGACGGATCTCGTGCAGCTCCATCACTCCCTGACAGGCCGCAGTAATGGTCACAGTGCTGCTCCACTTCCTATGACGGATCCCGCACAGCTCCACTACTTTCTGGCAGGCCACAATAACGGCCACGATCCTGCTCCACTTCCTGCGACAGATGCAGCGCGATTCTCCCGTCCGCTGGCAAGTCGCGACAGCAGACGCCGCTCCACTCCCCGCGGCAGACTCTACGTGGCACACCCCGGTGATAGCCACGGGTCCACTCCACTACTCTTCGCAGCAAACTCCGCCTGACCCTGGGCAGCCTACTGCCAGACGGTTACAGATGTCGCTATCAGGCTACTACCCCCTCCGCCTATAAAAGGGGACCCCAGATACGTTATTCTATAAGCTCTCATTTTTCATCTCAAAACTCTGCTAAATTCTCCGTTCGAGCACTCCATTTTTGTTGAGGCAGAGAACTGACTTGAGCGTCGGAGGGTCTTGCCGGAGCAACCCCACCTCCGGTTTAGACTTCCTTTGCAGGTCCCGACGGCGACCGCGACTCCCTCGACTCCAGCTTCTCCGGCGCAAACAGATTTTTGCACCAACAATTACTATTTCTTTTTGGGTAAGAACTAAACGATTATTAGAAAAAAATCTAGCTCCCTCCGTGCCCTCCACTCTTAAAAAGATTAAATTTGAACTTCCAGACAAGTATAATTCTTTAAGTTTATATTTCAACTTGGGAAGAGTTGCTTGATACAAAGACATGGATGATTCAAGACAAGATGGCTTTGAATTTTTGAGGGGCCTTATAACTTGGAGATGGAAGAGTCATTCCATCTTTCACTGCTATATGATCTAGTTCATCACCGTTCATCCAAAATGCTAAATGGCAATGATTTGCAACAATTGATGCATATTAAAGTAGTGTCTGGCAGACCTTTCTTACCAGCTTCTTGTTTTTATCTGGTGGACCACTTGAGCATAAACTCTTTTCATGGTAAATGAAGGTATATACATTCTTTCATTTCTTAATTGCCTTATAATTCCATGCCCATTTAAAAGTTATTTGGCAGTGCATGTTTGAGGCTGCTAAATTTTGATAATTTTGATGGGGCAAACTAGCATGATAATGAAGAGATCCATCATTTAGTTTGTTTTATTTACTCTTTATTCTTTAAACACTTCTTGGTTTATTCATACTTTTGATATTTTAAGTATGGCCCCACGTTGGATATTTAATTAAGAACAAAACCTACTTAAATATAAATCCTTCCCTGTTAATAGATCTGATAGGATGAATGTGAAGTTGTGTACCATCGAATCACCATCAGCAGATCAGATGTATCTTTTTGTGAGAATACATTTAGGGGGTGTTTAGTTCGCAACCAGAATCAAAATGGGAATAGAAATCGAAATGGCTTGGAGTTGGAATCGGAATGACCAAGTCTCCCGAAGCGTTTGGTTCGTGATCGGAATCAAAATCAGAATCGAAATTGAAATAAAAAATTGAATTCATAGAAGAAAGTAGGGATTGAGTTCTATATAGATTGAGTCATTCTCATTCCACTCCGAAATCGAAATCAGAATGGAATTTCCAACCAAATAGTTGGAATAAGAATCACCGATTTCGATTTCGGACCCCCATTCCTCCTGATCAAACATCTCCTTAAAAGATGCTTTTGATCACAACTGAGCTAAATTAGGTTGAGATATATGCCGAGGCTGCATCAGCGACTTTTTGGTTGGCTTCGGTCTTACCAAACCTACCTTTCATTATTAGTCAAGATTTATGTAACTTGACAATGTGGTCGATTGTCATGAGCCATTAAATCCAAATCATAGGACAAAATAGTGGTGGTCAGATTAATGCTAGCCCTGGCCCAGCTAGTTAAATCTTTTCTTAATCTTGTTTCACTGTTGTAGTGATTTCTTTTCTCTTTGCCAAAGCCTGTGACTGGCATGAACTGGTGACTCCTTCTAGGTTAATTTAGCCTTCCTCTGCTCCAATACAATACTAGATTGCAAGTCTTAGATTCGTAATAGTGAGGAATCCATATGATGTGGAAAATGGAAAATGCTAGTTTTACCCTGCAGTCAAACTTGCAATACCTGCTGGTTTGATGAAACTTTTATATATTCGTAGTTGAATGGAAATAGAATTTTTGCAGCATTGTTAAATAATTAATTGTCATCATTTCTTGACCAGAAATGTATAACAGACAAGAGAACATTGACTACTATTAACCAATATCTTCATGCTAAGGATTCCTTTCTTCTGGAATGGAAATAGAATTTTTGCAGCATTGTTAAATAATTAATTGCCATCATTTCTTGACCAGAAATGTATAACAGGCAAGAGAACATTGACTACTATTTTAACCAAGTTGAAATATCTTCATGATAAGGATTCCTTTCTTCTGGAAGACGGAATCGTTCGTCTAGCCTTATTCACATGTGTTGCAGATGTCTATTTGACTGCTTGACCATCTGTAGTCTATAACACACGCAAATTAAATAATACTTCAGGTTTACGTTTTATTGTGAAAGTATATATACACCTTTTGTCATCATTTGCGCCTGTTCTTCTCTGCATTCAAACACCAAAAAAGCTCAGCAATTTCTACCCTTCATGTTGCAGTATATTTACATGATCTTGCTAGAAACACCATCAAATTTCTTTTTGCGGATATGCGGTTAAAATGTGCCATGTATAAATGGCAGAAGTTTTATGAGAGTAGTAGCAGGAAGGAGGTGGATACAAATGATATATTGCTTGAATGAAAGAGTTACACATTAGCCATGTAACTTTTTTTCTTTTTTCTTTAGATCATTTTACTGTGTTTCCATATTGCCGTTCTGATGCCAAGTCTTGGTCAAGCCATTCCGCGTGTCACCAGGATGCTTCCAACTCTGAACAAACGTCATTCAAAATACTAAAATAATACAATATATCATCCAAAAAAATGGGTGTATGGAATAGCTGGTCCTTCCATTGGCCGGACCATGACTTCAAATCCGGTTTTTAATTACATTTGTCCAACTTTCAAAGTTTCTTTAATTCCCGGTTCTCAGCGATCATGCATTCATATTCTACGACTACAATTATAAATAACTGTGCGTAATATACAAATATAAATGTATGCAGGGACAAATACAATTATGTGCAGGAAAAATATAACTGTACAGAAGAACCAAAAATAAGTGTGTCCGAAACTAAGAATTAAATAATAATAATCATGGATCATGATGCGTTAACGTGATCAGGTCAAAGAAAAGACTTGGTGTTTTCCTTAAAATGCAAGATTGATGCATGATTTCTGTATTGGGCTCCTAACTAGCAACGTTCATGCACCATGTCTGCAACTCGGAAGTCAGTGGCGGCTCTAACAAAGGAAATACCCACAAGCCATCTAATTTTTTTCTTCCTCTTATGTTAGACTTCCGTGTCCTACTTTTGCAACGGCTGCCAAGGCTTGGTCAAGCCATCGCAGAAGTCACCAAGATGCTACCTAACTCACTACTTTTCTTTCTCTTTCTGTCTATAAATACTTCTCAGCCACAATTCTATCACTCCATCCATCTTAGAGAACAGGAAACAAAAATGGCACGTAGTGTAATCTTATTCCAGCTGAGCCTCCTACTTGCCGGCATAATCTCCACCACTGCCCAGAATTGTGGGTGCTCGTCGGACCTCTGCTGCAGCCAGTATGGCTACTGCGGAACCGGCAACGCGTACTGCGGTAAGGGCTGCCGAGGGGGGCCATGTTACTCGTCGCCGGCCACCGGTGGTGGCAGCTCGGTCGCCGATCTTGTCACCCAGCAGTTCTTCGACAGCATTATCAATCAGGCCCCTAGCTCTTGCCCTGGCAAGAGCTTCTATAAGAGGCAGGCGTTCCTGGACGCCCTGGGGTCGTATCCTCAGTTTGGCCAGGATGGATCCTCCGTCACTTCTAAGCAGGAGGTTGCTGCCTTCTTTGCCCATGTGACCCATGAGACCGGATGTAAGTTCCTCTACCAGACTGAATTTTTAATTTAGGTTTCATTGCTGGTATTTTGTAGCAGCATATATACATGATGTACGTACAGTTCGTATTTTATGTTTAATTTCCACTTTCAAGCAGAGAGTTATAAGCTTGTCTTTTGTCATGTTGTCATTTTTGCGTGAAAGAATGATGCACAATTTTTTTCACCTTTGGATCGCATAATAGCTACCATAAGATTTATATAGACAGACAAAAGAGACAGGTCAAAATATGTAGGAGACATGATCTAATAGTTGATGCCGTGAAAAAAAATCAATCATTGTGTCACATGAAAGATAAAACCCAAACGCGACATGTTTCTCAGACTAAAGTTGCAAACAAATCAAAGGTTAAAACATAAAGAACTTTCGCATATATACATATATATGCGCACGCGTGCACACACACACATATATACATACATATGCATCAATCTTCATGTGATACTTCAGCGACTTGCAGGGAAAAAAGGAAAAAAAAAAAAAAAGCAAAACACAAGAAGATCATAGCAAACAGGACCTAAATTTTCTACTTCTTTTTTTGAGCAGATTTTTGCTACATAGATGAGACGGACCAATCCAATACCTACTGTGATTCAAGCTACACTCAGTACCCATGTGCCCAAGGGCAGAAGTACTTCGGCCGTGGCCCTCTTCAGCTGACTTGGAACTATAACTACGGTGCTGCTGGACAAAGCATTGGATTTGATGGCTTGAACTCACCCAACACTGTGGCTACTGATGTGATTATATCATTCAAGACCGCCTTGTGGTTTTGGATGGAAAATGTGCACTCTGTCATAACCTCTGGCCAGGGGTTTGGAGCCACAATTAGGAAGATTAACAGCCTAGAGTGCAATGGAGGACAACCAGCTGAGATGAATGCCCGGGTTCAACTTTACGAGCAGTACTGCAGCGACTTTGGTGTGACACCAGGAGATAACCTCACTTGCTAGAGGATTCACTCAAGATTACATCCATTGGATGTAACTTGAAGGATAATAAACATTTAAAACAACCTATTCCAATATGGAATTATTGAAATAAAATCTAGAGTGTGGGGTGAGAGCCTCTCGTCATTTGTCTCTACCTCTACCTCTACCTCTTATCTGTAGCAACTCATGAAATAAATATAAAGTGGACTTAGCACAAGTCCTTTCTTCAAGGGCCATTCTGTTTTTAGTTCTTGCATGCTTAGCATTTTGTTATTAGCCTACTACTGTTTTCTATATACTTCTACTTGTTTCTGCACATAGGTATATCTATTTTGCAATTAATACTTCAATTTTTACAACTTTTGTCACAGAAACATGCCGTGCTTAGAAAATTAAAAATACAGTCTTACTTGAAGTGCTTCAATAGGATGATGTGCAAATGCCTCATAAGTAGGGCTCTGGACATACATACTGCTCTTAGCACAAAGTTGTGATAATTCAACAACTTGAACATAAATCACGATGAAATGTATTGAAAGTGTCCTATTTGAACAAATCATTTATGCTAATTTGTGACATTTTAGCTTTGTTGAGATTGGAGGGAGACCCTTGGTGTCATGCCCTGAACTCAAAATCCGGATCGGATACGTGATGGCCGCACACTTCTTAGAGCAAGCCCTAAAGAATATGCAAGACCAAAAGTAATTCATTACAACCTCAACATCCATAATATCTAATTCCAATAATAATTAGTAAAACTTGTATAATTACAATTAAAATTTTTTCTATCTTCTGATCGAATATCATGACACTCTATCTATGCATTTGCTCACCCGCAAATCTATACCACAGCCAATCATGAGCATCCTGTAACTTTGAGAAAAAAAGAAAGATGAAGGGATATGAGCTTTACAGCCCAGTAAGAATTTCTATATCACACTAATATAATAATATAATTTAAAAATAAGGATAAGTAATTAAACATAAAATTTTATATTCAATATCCGGAATAATGCAAACATCTATAATTTATCTTCGTTGTCAAAAGAGATGTATCATCATATGTTAATTGGTGAAATACTTTTGTTCAATAATTATTTTATGTCTTGTCTTTCCTCTCTCTTTTCATTATCACATAATCTTTAATCTTTTTTTTCTGGCTTTGGACTAACCAACACTATGCCTCAATTTTCATCCGATCAAATTTTCACTCATAAGCCTCTCAAGGCTGTCCCAAGCACAAGCTTCTGACGGACTGTCCCAAGCATAAGCTCCTGATCGGCTGATCCATATATAAGCTCATGGGACTGTCCCAGGCATAAACTCCCGACGGGCTGTCCCAGGCATAAGCTCCTGGCCGGCTAATCCACATATAAGCTCATGGGGCTGTCCCACGCATAAGCTCTTGGCAGACTGTCCCAGGCATAAGCTCCTAGCAAGCTGTCCCAAACATAAGCTCCTCGCAGACTTTTTCAGACATAAGCTCCTGGTCAGCTGTCCCAGACATAAGCTCCTGGCGGACTGTTCCACATGACAAGACTAGTCCAAATCATATTTCTTTTTCATTTAATCATTATATGTTGATTTCACCAAATCAATTTCGATTTACACTGTGATCAAATTAGATATGTCATATCCATACAATCATTGATACATATGTATTGACATAATACACTCATGCTCAAAAATCATATAAGCAATATAACGGTGTCTCAAGTATAGCAATTCATCAATCTCAAATCCAACGAAACAAAATCAATGATGCAAGACCAACGATAAAATAGCATATATAATGGTGATCATATACAGAGATTCTCATCTCTATCGATGATCGATCTAAAAGTAGAATTCGATGGGCTCCTCAATCTACGAATTCGAAATTAAGATATTTTGCTCCATATCTTCTTATACAACAATTACATCTCTACATGATCAGGATTAAATATAAAAATTATATATGAAAAAATTACGGATAAACAATCCTAATAACACAAATCCAGGACCTCTCCTAGGATTAACCAAAATTAAGATTCATTTGAATATCTGGACCCTCCATTAGTCCACAAAATTTTTAGAAAGAGAAAATTCATGAAGAGAGAGAAAATTTTAGAGAGAGAAAGTAGAGAAAAAAATAGAGAGAGAATCTTCGTATCTTTCAAATAAGACAATCATGATCGAGATCATTAGAGGTCATATCAGGATGACTCAATATGAATTAACTATAATCAGATGCTATGAATTTCGAATAATGACCAGATCGGGATCTAATCTACTGCATGAATTTCGGAGCAAGCTCAGGTCATATAATTTTCATCTCAAGTTTATCCTAAAATTCATGATGCAATCAGAGAGAGAGAAAGATCTTAGAGAGACAAAATCCATAAAGAGAGAGAAAGTTCTAGAGAGAGAAAATAAAGAGAAAATCTAGAGAGAGAAGATGGAGAGAGAAGGTAAAGAGAGGAGAGAGAAAAGAGAGAGAAAGGAGGGAGAGGAGAGAGAAAAATTCTCTCATTTTTTTTTTATTTTTCTCTTTTTTTCTTATTTTTCTCTTTTTCTTTTTCTTTTCTTCTTCTTTCTTTCTTTTTCTTTTCTTCTTTCTCTTCCCGACCGAACAGAGGATGAACTGAGGGGGGCTTGGTGGCTCAGCTCCTACGAGGGGTGGCAACGTCTGGTCGACGGTGACAGAGTAAGGAAGGACGGCGGTGAGGTTCGACCGGTGAGAAATCAAGAAACAATCGAAAAAATTGGGTACCACCCCTTTCTCTCTAGTTTTTCAATCATTGGCCGGTCGTCAGCGGCCAAAACCTCTCGGAGAAGAGGGATAGAGAGATGAGGATCCTATCTTAAGGGTGAGACACCGCAAACGGCGGCACTGGTGGTCAGAAAAGAGAAGAAAAGGGCCCGACCGAACAGAGCAAAACAGAGGTTCAGCTTTTCATGGATTTTTCGATGAGTCTAACGGCTGTTGAGGGTCTAAATCCATGGAGAGAAATAAAAGAGGGAGAGAAAGAAAGGTCGGAGTCTTACCTGAGTTCTGGTGGCCTCTCCGACCTTCGATTTCCGACGAACACGAGAAGAAGATGCCGCGGCTTCCACGAAGAAAAGAGGAGGAATCGAGCTCAACAATTGCTGTGGAGGCTCTTGAGGGAGGGGGAGGCTTGTTTATAGGGGTCCTAGAGCTTCAGAGGTCCTAGGACTCTTTTCCGTCCAGGATTCATCGGAGAAGAAGACTCACATCAGAAGTCTTCTTCCCTTTTTTTTTTTTTTTTTTTTTGTATGGGCTTTAGTCTTTTATATGGGCTTGGTCTAAGGCCCAAATGGGCCGGGTGTCACACTTGGTGCCCAATATAGATGACCTTCCAAGCATTGCCTCTTTCTCAAAGAAGCATGTATTATACTTTATTCCTTGATGGGGGAATCAGTCATTTGTTTAGAATTTGTTATATGGCATCTCATCCATCTAAAATTGACAGAAATCTTGCATGCAATTTAGAATTTTGCATTGGTACTGGTCTTAGACTACCTGCGTTAACTCCACTCAGTTCGGACCAGTTCAGAATTTTGCAATATAACTTGATGTCTAGCTTCAATTTCTTGCGGACTACAGTCGATCTTTCATTATTAATCAAGGTTTATGTAAGTTGATGATTTAGTTTATCGTGATAAGGCTTTTACATCCAAATGAGAGGACGAAGTAGTGGTGGTCTGCCCAGCTAGTCGAATCTTTTGTTAATCTTGTTTCGCCATTGCAGTCATTTCTTCTCCTTGCAAAAGCCTGTGACCGGCATGAATTTGTGAATCCTTTTCCTAGGTTGAGCCTTCCTCTGCTCCAATACAATACTAGATTGCAGGTCTTAGATTTGAGATGGTGTGGAATTCCGAATCTATATGATGTGGAAGTGGAAAAGGCTAATGTTACATGCAGTAGAACTTGCAATACCTGCCTGTTTGATGAAACTGTTATATATTAGTACTTGAATGGAAATAGAATTTTTACAGCATTGTTAATTTGTTTTCATTATCTCAGGACCAGAAATGTATAACTGGCAAAAGAACTCTGACGATTTTATTTTTAAATCAAGTGGAAATGTCTTCATGCCAAGGATTCCTCTCTTCTAATTATACCTTATTATCCCCCTTTTGTTGATTATACCTCAAATCTGATGCTTCATTGTTGGGTAAAAAGAAATCTGATGTGTTTGAAATAGATGTAATGTTACCGTTAGCACACATATACGAATGAAGCCAGCAAGAACTCCCAACAGCAGATGGGTTGCCTTCATAATGCTTTGGTCCCATCTTCGCATCTATTTGGTTTGCTTACTGCATCTTTCGTGTCGATGGTTTTGTTTATCATGCCCTAAACCCAACACTTGGATTGGCCATGTGATATTGTCGCATACCCTTCTATGGTATAATCCTAGCAAATGTGCAAGGTTTGAGGAATCATACCGGCACATATTTAGTCTTGCATCAGCAGCTATACAAATGTAGATCTTAGGTACAATGCTTTTTAGCTAAATTTTTTGGAGGAGGTCATGGGTTGTTAAAAATGATATCAAAAAAGACATAATTTATGGCCCATATAAACTAGAAGGCATTATATGAATCTATTTAGATTGACCATGGTATTTGTGATTAGATTTGTGGTACTTTGTGATTAGATTTGAATAGATTTAAATTCAAAATTTGGTAAGGATATCAAAGCTTAAATGAGGAGCACATGTGAGAACTTGTGCGGATGTATGTTTAGTTCTAAATCTATCATGCACCATGTAGATCTTGGGTATAAAATTCATCCTTTGGATGATCGAGACAATAATTAAATTTTCGGCATATATGACTTCTTATTATGGATTGTTTAGCCAATCTGGTATTGTTTAGCAGAGATCATTGCTGATGGTGGTGAAATTGGTAGGTTTGTAGGGAGAGCTACCTTACTAAGTTTGAGAGGGTGTTTCATTTTTCCATTGTCGTCTGTACAGAGCTATCCTTTTTTTGCCCCTTTTTGATAGATAGCTTACATGACGTGTTTATATTTATTTTTGATGGCGGTGAATTCATGCATTAGAATTGTCAAGATAAAATTTAGGAAACCAGAACTTTCCTTTTTATATCAAACAACTTATATTTTATTTTTGATGCTTATAAAATATGTTCTAAAAACCTATCTTATGGCATTCTTGATTTTTGGATCAATTAAAATTAATAGCATAAAAAATATTATTATTATCAATCAAACCCCCGCAATATGGGGGTTGAGTGTTAGTTGAAATAAAAATTTGAATACTAGAGAAGAGTAGGAATTGGAGGTTGGGAGGTTGGAGCATTTTTATTTCTCCATGAAATTAGAATAGAAATGGAACTCCCCCTACCAAATGACAAGATAGGAGACTCATTTTCATGCCATAGTTCAACTCTTGCCAACCAAATATACCCCAATTATTGTGCTCAATGATCCAATTTATCAAATTATTTAGCACAAAGTCTTTTCCAATTGTTCTACTTCAAATTTGTCGCAATACATTAGATAGGGCTTGATAATCCTTTTGTTTCTCTCTCAAGAAAAAAAAAAAAAACATAAAATGGGGTGGATACCCTAAGAATTATATCAGCAAGCAAATCTATCATTTAATTACCTATGCATTGCCTTTGAATTTATGAAGCAAGAACTTAAAACTTTGCATCCGCAGAGCTTTTTGGTTTGCTTGCAAAATGATTACATGTAATTTAAAAAAAGTTATCATTAAAAATATTTCAGTTGGAATTGTAATTGCAAAATATATTTATATTTAATTATTTATAATTGAAAATTGTAAATACAAGTATAGCTATTTGGTTGTGTGATAAGATTTGGTTAGCCGGTACAAAGAGCAATATTCTTCTTTCCGATTCCTCCAGTATTCACCTTGAGGTTGCTTTGGTGCTAGAAGCTGATGCTAGAAGAATCTGTTAAGATAGACCCCCTTGATACTTCTCTTCTCTGTGTTCATTGTTTTTATTCTTTTTGTCCGTATGAAGAGCGAAGATCCTCTATGGTACTCATGATGCACCACATGGTGCAGTGTATCTTGTGCACCGTTCATTGTGTGATGAACGGTTGCATGTGGCCATACACTATCTACATTGCACGGCCCATACATGATGGATGGTGTACGTGATGCACTATACTGTACAGTGCACCGCAGAAGATCCATGCTCTCATATGAATGTCATCAGAAAAAAAAAAAAAAAATTGTGTCCACCATACGTGACATGACGGTAAAGTTGTGAGATTTGCTCAGGATGTTATAAACATGCATGATAAGGTACCTGGATCAAAAAGAAAAATATTCTGATAAGATTTCTCTCTTTTTAAAATAATGAATTGATTATTTTTTCTATCACACCATAATAAAATCATATTATTTATATAACTATAATAAAAATAATATTATTAAAAAAAATTTTTGGTGAGAACTAAATGATTATAGAAAAGAATCTAGCTCCATGCCCTCCACTCCAAAAAAAAGATTACTTAATTTTGCATTATCAGACAAGCATAACTTTTACCTTGCATTTGGTAGCTGGCAATTTATCCAGATTACTGACAATTTAAAGGAGCCCCAACAGATTATGTTAGGAAATGTGTTCTAATGTACATATGAATTATTAATTAATAAATAAAAATTATTTTGACATCATTCATCACAAAGTTACATCTTCCTTGCTAGAACTCTTGTGTTGTGATGAAGTCCTTAGAACTATAAAGTAATCGATAAAAAAAGATTTATCGTATAGTTCTTAAATATGTTCGCGATCAAATGATATATCATTAAAGGATGATAATGTTTATCGAGTGAAGGTCATTGTGTGCCATATAGATTGGTTTTCCTCTTAACTAAGGAGTGTGGATATACTGATATGGTATACAGGTGAGATAGAAAAGTACATCATCACTGAATAAGTGACTCACCTGCTGAGCGCTCTATTGTTAAAAGCAGCTTGCAAAGCTTATGGACATAAGTATCCTTCAGACCTGAGATCATCATAGTGACTTGTAAGTAACTTACTGTGCTTTGTTGTTGGACTATCTGTATTTCTAATACAGTGACGGAAGGCTACTGAGTACAATCAAGTACTTACAAAGTCTGCGTAGATCAAGATAGAATTGATCCCTCCGGATTATAAGAGCTGATGTATTACTGTATTTTAATTTAATAAAATCTTGACCAGGATAATCCATGTAATGGATTTAAATAATTGGAATACAATGTGGATGATCCATCAGGGTTGACAATTTAACCCTAGATCCTCTTAGAGCATTTATGATCAAAGGGATGAATTATGCAGTAACCATATGCATAGATTCTTGAATATTGTCTTGTAATTTTTTGATCTATCCGGATGTCGAAAATCATTGCTAGATGGTAACTTCGATTAGTAAAGAAAATGATTCCTGTGCTATCGACTTACTATTCGAACTTATGGAGTTACGCACAAAGTCAAGCGATGTAGGAAAGAATTGACCTAAGTCTATATGTTCAATTTAGAAGTATATGACTTGATTGAACAAATAGATTAACTTGATTGAGAATTAAGTTGTGGATCATACAGGATTAAACAGTTGACTATATCAAGCTAGCATTAGACATGATGTTTAGGTTCAATTCCAAAGATGAACAAGATTTGATCTTTGATCCAAAGAGTCTATGAAAGATTGGATTTAAGTGTTAATTAATTTTAAATTAGATTTAATTTAATTAAACTTAATTGGGTTCATAAATTCATGTTAGACTTGGCCCTAAATCCTAAACAGTTTATGATTGACAGCTTATTCGAAATTGGTTCGAATCAGATTTGAATCAGATTCGAATTGATCCATATTTGGATTAGATCTTTAGAGTCTTCTTTTACTGAGACTCTCTCTCCTCATGACCGATCAAGAGATAGTGGGGTGCTGCATGGTGTCGTCCCACGTTTGGGTGTAGGCGTGGGTGCATGAGGGCGCCTAGTTAGGCGCCAATCCTTTCTCCTTTAGGACTCCTTCTTAATAAGCTATGGATTAATTCAAAGTCTATTTGAATTAGAAATTTTAGTCTTATAGGTCATGAAAAATCATCTATAAATAGGGAAGATCTCTAACTATCATAGTATAACAATTAGATTATGTGCTAAGGTGAAAAAGAGAGAGAGAAGAGGCGTGAAGGAGAAGTAGGCATCACCCTTGGCGTGTTCCCCTTTTGGGCATCCCATCTTCTCCAAGGCGTGGAGGCACTTTGGGCATCCCCTCTTGTTGGTGTGAGGCATCACATTGGAGGTTTTCTACCCTCTCTTGTTGCCTTGTGAAGGTGCTTCAATCTGAGGCTTCATCCTGCTTTTCTGCGAAGTTTGACGTGCGTACGAAATAGAGGATTTATGGATTTAGATCTACATGAGGTTTGAATTCAGAATCTTTAAGAATTTGATCCCTATTGCACTACGTATCAGGTAAACATCTAATCTTTATTAAGTTATTATAAAAAAATTTTAGATACATCCTGGCTATCCGTCTCATTCTCCAAAATGAAACAGATTTCTTTCCCTTCAATTGGTATCAGAGTCAGACTTTGATATATAGATACATAATTAATTTTTTCTGATTTATTTACATATTGTATGTAAGTAAAATTTTATGTTAGACCTTAAATCTAATTTAGATCTATTTAAATAAAATTTATAATTTGATTTTGATTAGATTATAAGAACCTAATCAATAGTTGGTTAAGGTTTGTTATAAATTATTATAACAAAAATTTTTTATTATTAAATTTTATTAGAATAATATTCTATTTTAAATAAATTTTAAATTAATTTTAATAAAATTTTAATATTATTATTTTGATTATAAAGTTAGACTTATTTTAAATCTGAATTGAATATGTTTTGATAGATTTTTAGATCTGATTTTTATTAAAATTCTGCACAACGTCAAAATAAGATCTAAGCAAAAAAATAATCTTTATATGTTCATATGTACATCTAATTAATTTTTTATAAGATTTTAGATCTAAATTTGATATTTTATAATCAATATAAGATATATTTCAGATATGATATGATATATATGATGCATCAAATTTGATTAAATTAGATGAAGAATATGATTGATGAGATCAAAGTCATATTCATGATATAAAATATTTTATCAAATTATATATTGATGTAATCCTATTTAAAATAATATTTCAGATCTTAGTAGCTCAGTACTCAGATTGATGAGATTACCAAACCATCCGGTCATAAGAGATAGAATGGATTAATCTTCCTCTCTTGTTCATTCGACGAGTTTTTTTATGACGTATAGGGGTGTCATTGTGATCTAATTTTATGAAGAAGAAGAGCAAACAGATTTTTATAAATTATTTTGATCATAAATAAGTTTAGATTAAATCTAAAATAATTTATAATAAGATAGATTCAAATATAAAAATTATTTTAAAGTCTGAAAAGTAAGTTACATTAGATGTAATCGATAGTGATCTAAAAATAGTCATGATACATGTGATGTATGTATGAAGTTTAGATCATACTTATGTATGTTTAATTGTTAAACATTGATATAAAAATTTATTTTCATGATATGAAATATATGGTATGCTTCACTTGAAATCCTAGTAAAATAGTTCTTCAAATCGAAACACATGTTTCATACAATTAATTTAGAATTAAGTTTAAATGATTTAGATTTGAGAATTGAAGATTACTAAGATACCATATAAATCAATGGGCAATGGGTTAGCATGAATCAGGTCCTTCTATTAGGTTGGACCTAGGGTTAGAAATAAATATGGACTGAATTAAGAAATTGGTTAAATCTAATCAAGAGTTGAATTAGATTAGATCAAAATTTTTCTAAATCAATCTCAATAGTTGAAGCTTGATCAAGTCCATATTTTTGATCTTATTAAATGGACCATGATCATGGCTCAATGGTTGAGCCCAAATCTTTTAATGGATCAAATCGAAACTAATTAACTAGTTGGTGTCTAAAGTAAGTTTGACAGTTTTGATCAAATGATTATTAATTGAAAACTACTCACCTAGATGGCATCTACGATGAGTTAATGGCATATCCCTCCCACTGATCTCACTTATTTGGCCAACATGGTAGATTATATTTTGATTAGGTCACTAGTCGATTTGAGCTGATCCATGCCATTAAAGTAAATCAGTATGACTAATTCAGGTGTCTTTAGATCAGCTTGTATAAAGTTCTTTTCATGGCTTGGTGAAGTCAAGGGGAGAATTTACGACTTGCAGGTCAATTTTTTTTTTATTCTCAAATCAATAAAATCAAATCTTCTAAATTATTAGGTCCTTAAAATAATACAGTTATGGAGATAACTTGTTCATAGCCTCTCATTAAGATACGTGATAATAAGTTCAATATTTCAAATAGATATTGGAGACGCCACATGCCTGGTGTCTATTGGGTATTAAAATTATCATTCATCATATGACCATCTTATTATGCCCTTTAGATCAATGCTCAGATTGGCCGAGCTACATTTAGACCTGAACATTCGTTTGTTGGATGCACTTGATATAGTTATGTTAATGGTTGGACCTAATCAAAATTTTCAGTGGAAGCACCACATGCCTGCCGAAGAGATACCTGGGGCAAAATCTAATTGCTAGAAGCTGTTTAAAGAAATAATTGACTATGAACCTACCCATAGATGCACTTGAATTGGCCGAGCCACATTCGGATCCGAATGTAGTCTGTGTGGATTCTAGTGCCCACTAAAAAATTAATGTAATTTCTAAAATTGAAGATAGAGGCTATCAATTCATATAAAATAGTGAAAGAACTTTTAGACTAAAGTCCATATCTTTAGGATTAAAATAATTCATATACTAATAAGTTTATATATTTTTTTTTAACTATGGCCAACACACTATCGCTCCATTCACTGTTGGACAATGATAAGCTTACCAGACTCAACTTCGATAGCTGGTATCGGAAGTTAAAAATTATCTTGGAGCACGAGAGGATCCTGTACGTTCTTACGGATCCATCACTTGAAGAACCTACTGCCAATGCATCCTGTGCTGCGAGAGACACTTATTTGAAGTAACTCAGTGACCGCACGATGGTGCGTTGCATTATGAGGGTAGCAATAATGATAAAAAGTTTGAGAATGCACAACCAGAGGATATGATTCAAATATTAAATGAGTCCTTCGGCATCCCTGAGGATATGGAGAGACATAAAACCTTCTGCATTGTATTCAATGCTCATATGCAAGAGGGGGCATCAGTCACTAATCATATATTATATATGATCGAGCAGATTGAATGCTTAAGCAAACTCGATTTTCCGTTACATGAACAGTTAGACAAGGATGCTATCCTCAGTTTGCTACCAAAATTCTACCTATCCTTCTTGAGTCATTATAAAATGATCAAACCTACAATAAACTATCATGATTTGCTTGGATTGTTGCAGACATTCGAGAAAGACCATCAACTCCAGAAAGAGCCGGTGCATGTAGTGGGAGATTCGTCTATGGGTCATCGATCCTCTAAGAGAGGAAAGAAGAAGAAGGTGCAGAAAAATCATGCCACCGATTCCAAGCTAAAGCAGAGCAAAAAATCGAAAGTCGATAAGAGCCAGATAGAATGCATATTTTGTAAGAAGCTGGATCATTGAAAAAAAAAATTATCTGACTTATATAGCTTCTCTTGACCCAAACAGGTCAAAGAACAAGAGAAATAAGCAATCAGTTGCTTTGCAAGGTACTTATATGATAACTCCTTATAATTTTTCTGTTTGTGATACTACTATCTAGTATTGGATATCGAAAGTTTGATTAATATTTGTAATTCATTATAAGGACTGCAGGTCAGTAAAAAATTTAGAGAAGACAAGCGATTCCTAAATGTTGGAGATGGAAGCTTTGTTTTAGTTCTAGCTTTAAGAACTATGCAGCTTATTTTCGAGTCTAATAGTGTCATGTTATATAAGTATCATTATTATCCTTCTTTTTTTATGAATATCATCTCTGTAGGTCTTTTGGTCAAATTTGATTTTAAATTTTTAATAAAAAATAATTTTTATGATGTCATTGTGAATGATACTACAATTATGTATAGACAATTAAAACATGGCATATATATATTATCACAGTCTGTTAGTATAATGTACATATCAAATAAATATCTTAGGATAAATAATGTCAGTAATTCCTATCTTTGGCATTGTAGGCTAGGTCATGTGAATAAGAATATGATAGATAGGTTAATCAAGGAGGGTGTTCTTGAAATTAATGATTGTGAATCATTACCAACTTATGAATACTGTCTATTTGGTAAGATGACTAAGTCACCTTTTAAGAAAAAAGATGAACGAGCCAGTGACATTTTAGGTCTAATATATAGTGATGTATGTGGACCCATGAATATAGCTACTAGAGGAGGATACTATTACTTCAGTATATTTACAGACGATCTATCGGGATATGGGTACGTCTATCTTATGAAGTATAAATCTAAATCATTTAAAATATTCAAATAATTTTATAGTGAAATAGAAAAATAAACTGAAAAGAGTATTAAAACTCTTCGGTCAGACCAAAGAGGTGAATACCTAACCAATGATTTTCTAACATATCTAGAGGAGAATGGATTATCTCTTAGTGGATTCCTCATAGAACACCACAACATAATGAGGTGTCTGAAAGGAAGAATCGAATCTTGCTAGACATGGTTCGGTCCATGATGAGGTTTACTAATCTGTCAATCTCTTTATGGAGATATGCTCTTGAAATTGCCGGCTATATTCTTAACAAGGTTTGAGCAAGTCTGTCGAAAAACTCCATATGAGATGTGGAGGGCGTAGGTCGGTGCTCTAACACCTTCGGGTTTGGGGGTGTTCAGTTTATGTCAAGTGTTTGAAGATAGATAGGTTTGGACCAAAATTTGATAAATGCTTATTTGTAGGGTATCCAAAAGAAACTAAAGGGTACTACTTCTACCTCGCGAAAGAACAAAAGGTGTTTATCAGTAATAGGACAATCTTTTTGAAAAAAAAACTTTCTTGAAGAAAAAGCTAATGTCAACAAAATTAAACTTGGTAAAGTTCATGAGGTAGAAGAACTGACACATACAGAATCAGATTTGATTAGAGAATCGAATCTGAAGCCTATAGAGACACCATTAAGGAGATTCGATAGAGTATCGCATCAACCGGATGGATATTATAGTTTTTTAATTCAGGATGGTGATCCTATCGAACTAAATGAGAATGATGAGGATCTGATCACATATATGGAAGCTATGCAAAGGCCCGACTCTCAAAAATAGTTTGAGACCATGAAATTCGAGATGGAGTCTATAGAGATCAATAGATACTAGTTGATTTATCTGAAGGGATAAAAATTATAGGGTGCAAGTGAATTTTTAAGAGAAAAAGAGGAGCGGATGAAAAAGTGAAAACCTATAAAGCCCTTCTAGTTGCCAAAGATTATGGTCAGTGCTATGGTATTGACTATGGCGAGACATTTTCAATTGTGACAATACTCAAGTCCATCTGGATTATGCTTGCGATAGCAGCACACTTAGATTATGATATCTAAAAAATGGATGTCAAAACTGCTTTCCTAAATGGAGAGCTAAAAAAAGAAGTGTATATGATACAATTTGAAGGGTTCACATCCACAAACGAATCTAAGGTGTACAAACTAAATAGGTCTATCTATGAACTGAAACAAGCATCTAGGAGTTGGAACATGCATTTTGATAAGATGATCAAAATATATGATTTCGTTAGGAATGGAGAACAGCTTTGCATCTATAAATGAGCTAATGATTCTGTAGTCATCTTTCTTATACTGTATGTAGATGACATACTGTTAATAGAAAATGACATTCCAACTTTGTAAAGTATAAGCAGTGGCTCTCATCACAGTTCTCTATGAAGAGCATCTACATCTTAAGGATGAAGATCTATAGAGATAGATCAGAAGATTGCTTGGATTATCTCAATCCACGTACATCGATACCATATTGAAATGGTTCAACATAAAAAATTTCAAAAAAAGTTATCTTCCGATAGGCTATGGAATTATTCTTTCCAAGAAAGATTATCCGACAATCCCTCAGGAAAGAGAATGTATGAGTAAGATCCCATATGCTTTGACAGTGGGGTCTATCATGTACGTCATGACATGTACGAGACTAGATGTGGTATATTCACTAGGAGTAGTAAGTAGGTATCAGTTTGATCTTGGTGAAAATTATTGAAAGACTGTGAAGACAATCTTTAAATATTTGAAAAATACTAAGAACCAATGGCTTATCTATAGAGACACTGACTTGAAACTTATGGGGTATATTTATTTTAATTTTCAGTCAAACCATGATGATAGTAGAAGCATGTCGGACTATGTATTTACCTTGGAAGAGTTTCAAGTAATATATTATGACCGATTCTGTATGTGAAGTAGAATACATTGCTACACCGATGCTGCAAAGAAAATGGTGTGATTGCGAAAATTTATCATCGAGCTTGGAGTTACATTCTCTATTGATGGCCTTATTTTGCTGTATTGTCATAGCACTGGAGCCATAGCTTAAGCAAAAGAATCAAAGTCACACTAGTGTACCAAGTATATTTTGCATTGCTATCACCTTGTACGAGAGATCGTAGATCGAGGTGATGTCATAAAGTTCTCGAGATCAAAAAGTTTGATGATCATAAGTGGAAGATGGGTAGAAGATACTGCCATGATTGGCTTTAGATCAAATGAGAGTTGTTACGAAATGTGTCCTAACGCCAATCATATAGATAATTGTGCTTAGTTTGTAATATGTATATAAATTATTAATTAATGAATAAAAATTATTTTGGTATCATTTATCAAAAAGTTACATCTTCTTTACTTGAACTCTTGTGTTGTGATGAAGTCTTTCGAATTATAAAGTAAGCGATAAAAAAAGATTTATCGTATAGTTCTTAAATATATTCATGATCAAATGATACGTCATTAAAGGATGATGATGTTTATCGAGTGAAGATCGTTGTGTGTCATATAGATTGGTTGTCATCTTAATCAAGAAGTATGGAGACACTGGTATGGCATACAGATGAGATGTAGGAGTATATTGTCACTGAATAAGTGAATCACCTGCTGAGTACTTTGCTGTCAAGAGCAGCTCACGAAGTGTATAGGCATAAGTATTCCTCAGATCTGAGATCACCATAATGACTTATAAGTAACTCACTGTGTTTTGATGCTAGACTATCTGCTTTTCTAATGCAGTAATGGAAGACTATTAGATACAGTCAAGTACTTGCGAAGTCTGTATGTAGATCAAGATAAAATTGATCCCTTTGGATTATATGAGCTGATGTATCACTGTATTTCAATTTAGTAAAATCTTGATTAAGATAATCCATGTGATGATTTAAACTACGATTGGAATACAATATGGATGATCCATCAGGATTGACAGTTTAACCCTAGACCATCCTAAGCATTCAGAATTAAAGGGATGAATTATGCGATAACCATATGCATAGGTTCTTGAATATTGTCTTGCAATTATTCGACCTATCCGGACATCAAAAATTATTACTAGATCATAACTTTGATTAGTACAGAAAATGGTTCTTGTGCTATCGACTTAGTGTTCGAACCTATGGAGTCATGCACAAAGTCAAGCAATGTAGGAAAGAATTGACCTAAGTCTATATGTTTAATTTAAAAGTACATAACTTGATTAAACAAATAGATTAACTTAATTAAGAATTAAGTTATAGATCATACGGGATTAAATAGTTGACTATGTCTAACTAGCACTAGATATGAGGTTCAGATTCAATTTCGAGGATGAACAAGATTTGATCTTTGATCCAAAGAGTCTATGAAAAATTAAATTTAAGTACTAATTAATTTTAGATTAGATTTAATTTAATTAGACTTAATTGAATTCATAAATCTAAGTTAGACTTGATCCTAAATCCTAAATAGTTTAGGATTGACAGTCTATTCGAAATTGATTCAAATCAGGTTCGAATTGGATTCGAATTGATCCATATTTAAATTAGATTCTTAGAATCTACTTTTACTGAGATTCTCTCTCCTCATGGTTGATCAAAAGGTGGTGGGGTGCTGTATGGTGCCACCCCACACTTGGGTGTAGGCGTGGGTGCATGAGGGCACCTAGTTAGGAGAAGTAAGCATCACCCTTGGCGTGTTCCCCCTTTGGGCATCCCATCTTCTCCAAGGCATGGAGGCACTTTGGGCATCCCCTCTTGCTGGTGTGAGGCATTACATCAGAGGTTCTCTCCTCTCTCTTCTTGTCTTACGAAGGTGCTTCAATCCGAGGCTTCATCCCACTTTCTTGTGAAATTTGACATGCGTGCGAAGTAGAAGATTTACGGATTCAGATTTTAGTGCATGCATATGTGTTTCAAAACTTTATTTTCTAAATACCGCAGCAGAGAATTAGATCAAAACACTTTCAATCCAAATTATGCATGCAAGAAAATATAAAACCACATGAATCTATCTCATATGCTGAGATTGATATATGCTGAAATTCAGATTGTGATCAAATCACATACCTGTCCGACCTCTACGAGTATCTACTCGGAATTAGTTTGGAATAGTCTTTTTTAATCTGAATTTTTGTTCTCTAAAATTCAACTTGCTGAATCTGAATGAAGCCTGGATCGCGATCAATGCTTGATTTCTTTTTTTGATCTTCTTCTTCTTCTCTTCTCTAGAGTTTCTTCCCTTACTATGTGCTGCTATCAGATGCTAGAAACTAGCAAGGAAGAGGCACCCAATAGCCTTTGGCGTGGAACACCTTGGGACGTGCATCCCAAGAGAAGGGGCATGTAGAATGCCCAAGAGAGAAGAGAAAAGGGAAGGAAGAGAGGGTGTGGAGACCTTCTATGGGTGTGGGGGCTACTGGTTTGGATACTCTAGGAACCTTAGGAGAGGTCCCTTTAAATAGGCATGAGGATTGAATCCTATTCAATCTCATAATATAAGTTCTACTTATATTGGGATTTTTCCTAATAACTTAAGTTATCCAACTTACTCTAAGAGAACTTTTAGGCACCAACAATTGGAGTCCTTGCACCCATAATTAGACATCCCAAAATACACTCAAGAGATACTCCATAGGAGAATTAAAGGCTCTCTGATCAATAGACACGCCTAATTTGATCAAATCAAGGTGGCACCCAAGAATAACTATCAAAAAAATTAATTAGAGACTTGCACCCTTAATTTATATGATTCATAACTTTAGATACCCAACAATTGGAGTCCAATGAATCTTATTCATTTAGACTATTAGCAGATAATTAAGTTAAAATTATCTTATCAAATAAGTAATCCTAACGAAAAGAAGAATTGGATCCAACCATGTACTAGCAAGGTTATCACGAATCCATTGAGTTTTTCTAAATCCAATTGATACTTCATAAGCTCAATTGCTTATTCCAGACCTAATCTCTTTGTTGTGTGACCACATAGATTCAATTCTATCTAGTAGTGAGACATACAATGATCTCTATCAAAGTATCATTGAAACTCTTTTCAATAGATCGGAATAATTCTATTTTAACTCAGTAAGGATTGTCGATCCAGAATAATCCTAGTGAGCTCTCACAATCTACCAGTGACACCTAAAAGTATGTAGTGGCAATCCAATAGAACTAAAATGAACCTCTAGATATAGTTAACGTGTGATTTAGTCCCTCTATCGTGAGTCCCGACTAGATGGCAGGTCATAGATAAATCATCAAACCTCAACATCAGTCATATGATAGATTCGATTAGCTCAAGTCCAGTTGTGACTTCTATGAAAACTCTTTTCCATCAATGACACTGTTGTGACCACAGACTCTTGAACTTAACCTCTCAAATCTCATAGGATTACTCCTCTCTATCAAGATCGATAGATCCTATCTTGATGCGCACCCCACTCCTACAGTGGACTAACTATCACCAACATCCACTATAAGAGCTCATTGAGATCTATGTTTATGTATCAGTTAAACTTCAGCAGCCTTACTGTGAGCAACAGTACTATCTTAAGTCAAAAGACCAGTCACAACTACAGCATCGAGACAATCACTGACGATCGAATAGAAATTCAAGTGATCTCTCGTATGATCATACTCAATACTAGTTGTTCTCTAAAAAGTATCCGCACTCATCATCCTGTGTCTCTACACAGTAGATCAGAGATTTATCTATCCCGAAAGAAATGATTTGTGCACCAATCTATCCGAATCTATCACCATCCTCATGATGATCGTATGACTAGGAGCATTTAGAAATTAAATACGTCTCTAATTTTCAACACCTTGAGAATATGTATCAAAACTAATTTCATGGATGATTCAAGGACACATTATACTTGAATGAAAAAGAACTTGCCCTTTTATTGATCATATCAGTGTATTAAGTACAAAATTGTATCCTAGATTTATTACAATGTGTCAGCCATATTGGCTTCTAGGACATACATCAACAATCTTCCACTTAGACTAAAGTCAATTGGCCACAAATTTAAGTCCCATCTTCTCAAGGTAGACTTTCATTTTCGATTGGCTCAACTGCTTAGGCAGCGAGTTTGCCACGTTGTCCACAGAGTCTACTCTTTGCATCTCGATATGTTCTTTTTTGAGGTAGTCGCATATGATATGAAACCACCGCTCATTGTGCTTAGATTTTTGATGAGACCTCAGCTCCTTAGCAAGTGCTATGGCTCCATTATTATCGTAGTACAGTGGTATGACATCCGATGTCATAACCTTAAGTTCCGCGATGAATTTTTTGAATCAAAAGTCTTCCTTTGCAGCATCCAAAGCAGCGACATACTCAGCCTCCATGGTCGAATTCACTATGATAGGTTACTTGAAACTCTTCTAGCTAACTGCACCATCATTGCAAATGAAGACATACCCTGATGTAGATTTTCTATCATCAGGATCAGACATAAAATCTGAATCAGTATATCCCTCGACTCGCAACTCAGAATCATCTCTAAAGCTCAAGAATAAATCTTTAGTCCTTCTTAAGTACTTAAGGATGTTCTTCATAGCTATCCAGTGTTCATCGCTTGGATTCGATTGATCCCTGCTTGTGACACTCATGGTAAGAGTAATATCAGGTCGAGTACATAGCATGACGTACATGAGGCTCCCTGTGATCGAAGCATAACAAATCTTACTCATGCATTGTACCTCCTCAGATGTGGTCGGACACATCGTCTTGGAGAGACTAATACCATGCCTAAGAGGTAAGAGGCCTCTCTTGGAGTTTTTCATGCTGAACCTCTTCAATACCTTCTTTATGTACAGCTTTTGTGATAGGCCAAGCATCCGTTTAGGTCTATCCTGATAGACCTTTAGGACGCTTCTCCTAGATTTTTCATGAAGAATTTTTTGGACAACCATCTTTTGACCGTGGTCAGCATGAGAATGTCATTCCCAATAAGGAGAATATCATCCATGTACAATACGAGAAAGGTGATTGCACTCCCACTGACCCTCTTGTATACACAAAGTTCCTCTTCATTTTTGATAAAATCAAATGATTTGATTGCCTCATCAAAATGATGGTTCCAACTCCAAGAAACTTGCTTTAATCCGTATATGGACCTTTACAGCTTCAGACTCTGTGATCACCATCACCGGACATGAAATTTATAGGCTACTCCATATAGATATCTTTTTGAAAATATTCATTTAGGAAGGCAGTTTTTACATCCATCTGTCAGATTTCATAATTATAGTATGCTGCAACAGCAAGCAGAGTATGGATGGATTTCAGCATGGTTACAGACGAGAAAATTTTTTGATAGTTAATGTCTTCGCACTGACTATAACCTTTAGCCACAAGTCTAGCTTTATAGGTCTCTACCTTACCATCGGCACCTATCTTCCTTTTGTAGATCCATTTATACCCAATGGATATAATACCCTCAGGTGGATCCACTAAAGTCCAGACTTGGTTCGAGTGTATCGAGTCAATTTCTGACTTCATAGCATCTAATCATTTCTCGAAATCGATGTCAGACATCGCCTCGTCAAAGATATTAGGATCATCAGTATGATCCCTATCTTCCATAAGAAATATTTTCTTTACTTCCTCCGTAAGCATATCCATGTACCTTTTAAGAGGTCGGAAGATCCAGCTAGATCTATGAAGTAGTAAAGGAATAACAACTACTGGCTCATGGACTATGGGTTTCTGAGGATCTATAGCTCTTGGCTCTTTAAAGATTTTCTCTTCGAGCTCCACTAACCTCCCACTATCGCCATCCTGGATAAACTATTTTTCTAGAAATATGGTATTCCGACTCATAATCACATTGTGATCTTGTGAAAAGTAGAAGTAGTATTCCATGGATTCTTTTGGATACCCTATAAAGCGAGCTATAATAGATCTATCCTCTAATTTATCTGCCATCTATCTCTTATCATAGGCCGAACATCCTCAAGTCTTAAGATAACCCAAACTTAGCTTCTTATCAAACCATATCTCATATAATGCAGTAGGAACGGACTTTGATGGAATCCTATTTAATAAGTGAATGACAGTTAACAAAACATGTTCCAAAAGAAATAAGGGTAGATTAGTGAAGCTTATCGTGGACCTGACCATATCCAATAGGGTCCTGTTCCTCCTTTCGGATATCTCATTAAGCTGAGGTATTTCAAGAGGCATCCATTGAGAGACTATGTTGTTATCCTTAAGATATCTCAAAAATTTCTGACTAAGATATTCACCTCCTCGATCAAATTGAAGAACCTTAACGGATTTGTCTATTTATTTTTCTACTTCATATCTGAATTTTTTTAACTTTTCAAAGGCCTCAAACTTGTGTTTCATGAGATACATATACCCATACCTAGACAGATCATCGATAAAGGTAATGAAGTAGGTATAACTACTCCTAACCTGCACATTAAATGGCCCACACACGTCGGTGTGTACTAGGATAAGTAACTCAGTGGCCCTCTCCCCATGTCCTACAAAGGATAATTTGATCATTTTTTCTCGAAGGTAGGATTTGCAAGTTGGATACGACTCTGGGTTAAGAGAGCCAAGGATCCCATCTTTTTTCAATCTATTTATCTTGTCCTCTCTAATATGGCCTAGTCTATGGTGCCACAAGTACTTCTGGTTAATTTTATCTCTGGGTCTCTTTTGGCCTATGACACTCACTATTTGCTCATTTAGGTTCATATTCACATCAGCATGCAAGTGATAAAGACTGTCAATTAAAAGATCTTATGTAATCAATTTATTTCATAAATAAATAAAATAAAAAATTTTATTGAAAGTAATTTCAAAACCTTCATGTGCCAGCACAGATGCGAAAATTAAATTTTGACTAGCTATAGGAACATAATAACAGTCTTTCAAATCTAATCTAACACCAGACGATAATCGAAGAGGGTAAGTGCCAACATTATCTGCAGCAATCTTTGCTCCATTACCGATCCGAAGGATCATGTTACCTTCTCTCAACCTCATACTTTCTATCGGACCTTGTATTGAGGTACATATATGAGCACTCGAGCCAGAGTCTAATACCCAACAGAAAGTAGAAGAAACTGTAAGGTTAGATTCAATTACAAGCATACCTTCAGAAGGTTTATCACTCTTTTTGGTCTTTAGGCTTTTCAGGTATTTTGGACAGTTCCTCCTCCAGTGGCCTTCAGCATGATAGTGAAAATACTTTTTCTTTGCCTCAGCCGCCTTTGGACCATCTTTCTTCGACTTGCTCTCTTTCTTCTGCTTCTTCGTGGATTTAACCTTTTTCTTTTCAGTAGACTTTCTCTTGGAAGAAGAAGTCCACTCCACAGTAAGAACAGTGCCCCTTGAACTCTTCAAGGTACCCTCCGTGGTGACCAACATGTTGACGAGTTCGAGAATAGTGCAGTCAAATTTGTTCATATAAAAATTCTTAATGAATTGACTATATGAACTAGAAAGGGATTGAAGGATCAGATCCATCTGTAATTTCTTTTGCATATCTACCCTAGCTTTCCAAACTCCTTAATGTCCTTGATCACTGTCATACAGTGCTCATGGACAGACAGTCCCTCGTGCATCTTCAGATTGAAGAGTCTTTTGGATACATTGAAGCATGCAGTACGGCTCTGCTCATCATACAACTCTTGTAGGTGCGTGATCATAGCCCGGACAGTAGGTATATGCTCATGCTGCTTTGCAACTCGTTTGACATAGATGCCAGCACATAACACTTAACCCGACTGTCTTCATCCGTCCACTTCTCAAAAGTAACCTTTTGCTCAGTAGTAGGACGATTTGATAACACTATGGATTCCTGATCGAGTATATGATCTAATTTTTTGAAGATCGGGACAATTCTGAGGTTTCTGAGCCAGTCTTTGTAATTGATACCAATCAAATGATTAGTTTCAAGGATGCAGGCTAGAGGATTCGAGACTGACATTTTTAACTATGAGATTAAAGATTTAAGTTAGACTTTTATACTTAATAGTTATATTTACTTCTAGAGACTTTAAGATACAAACAATGACTCTCACTAATTTATCGGATCCCTCCACTCTCCGGAAAGAAAGCAAAAATCCTAACGCAATAAAGGATTCCTAGTGAGTGCTGTGGTCACACCAATGACATGCACCTCACCTAACAGTTATTGGTAATATGCACATCGATGCGTAGACAACTCTTTGCCCAGATACTTCTCTAAACATGTTGCAATGACTTGATTTTTAAGTCATGTGGGCTCACCTAACAGTTATTGCCCACACTTCTTAGTTAAGTCCAACCCATCATTTACTAGCAGGTGCAAGACCGTCATTGGGTCCCTCACCTAACAATTATTGGCCGAACCCCATCCTTATCCTGGAGCAACTCTTTGCTAATAGAATGATTGCCTATTTTTAATGCAACTGAACTACTGTAATCAGCCGAGAACAATCAACGTCGGTAGCACGCCCACACATTTACAATGGTGGAAGACCTATGGACTTAATATTTGTGGGGATGATTAGATTTAGATATCATCTAATCAGTCATCATATGATTGATCAACTGGATTGGATAAATCCAACCGCTAAGCGACCTAATTCAAGATCTAATCTTCTAAATTGGCTAGGTAAGTAGAGATCGATGGGGGTCCCCCCATTACCTTCCTAAGATATCAATAAATTGATTAGATCGGCTAACGAAACTAATTAAATAACCACATCTCATTAACTTGCTTCAGACATCAATAGGTCAATTGGTCCAAACAGGTTAACTCAAGCGAATCAGACTCAAACCAACGAGCCAAATTAGGTCTTTAGGTTAATCAATTCTACATATGGGATTCAATCGATTTGATCAACAATAATTGTATGATTATTAACTTAATTGATCCGACCCTAATCAATACTTGACTTGATTTGATCAATTACTTAATCAAATTAGACCCATATGACTTAAATAAAAAATTTTAAATGCAAACCTATTACATGACCTAATTAATGATTTTTCTATGACCAAAATCTTCATGCACAAACATAAATTTTAGATTTTAAAATCATATTTCAGATTGAAATTCATTGCATGAAAATAAGTTTTAAAATATAAAAATAATTAAATTTTAACACATAAATATATATCATATATATGTATGTAAAATCAGATCTAAATAAAATTTTAGATCTAAGCATGATATCATATATCTCATATACTAATCATGGATCAGATCAAAAATAAATTTATGATCTAAATATGTAATCATATATTACATATATGAATCAAAATTTAAATTATATAAAAATTTCAGATTTTATGCATTCATCTATGTATCACATGAACATGAACTAGAACTATTTCTAAATCAAAATTCAGATCTATGCATGCAATTACATATCAATAATATATTTTAAAATTAAATTTAAAATTTAATTTTAGATTTAAATATCCATCTATACATCTTATATATCAAAAAAAATCTAATTTTAAAATATTTTCAAAAATATGTATATCGATTTCAGTATATGAAAATCCATGGCTCTGGTACTACTGTTGAAATTTAAAGTTTGATGCATGCATATGTATTTCAAAATTTTATTTTCTAAATATCACAGTGAAGAATAAGATCAAAATACTTTTAATCTGAATTATGCATGCAAGAAAAAATAAAACTACATGGATCTATCTCATATGCTGAAATTGATATATACTGAAATTCAGATTATGATCAAATCACATATCTGTTTTATAATTTTTTTCTTCAAATCTGTATCTAAAAGAGAAGAGGTTCTCTCTTAGCCGCATAAATATCCGATCTCTATGAGTATCCACTCGAGATCAGTCCGAAACAGCTTTTTTTAATCTGAATTTTTGTTCTTTAAAATTCAGCTTGCTGAATCTGAACGAAGTCTGGATCGCGATGAATGCTTGATCTTTTTTTTTGATCTTCTTCTTCTTCTCTTCTCTAAAGTTTCTTTCCTTGTTATGTGCTGCTATCAGATGCTAGAAACTAGCAAAGAAAAGGCACCCAATAGCCTTTGGCGTGGAACACTTTGGGACGTGTGTCCCAAGAGAAGGGGCATGTAGAATGCCCAAGAGAGAAGAGAAAAGGGGAGGAAGAGAGGGTGTGGAGACCTTCTATGGGTGTGAGGGCTACTGGTTTGGATACTCTAGGAATCTTAGGGGAGGTCTCTTTAAATAGACATGATGATTGAATCCTATTCAATCTCATAATACAAGTCTTATTCGCATTGAGTTTTCTAATAACTTAAGTTATCCAGCTTACTTTAGGAGACCCTTTAGGCGCCAACAATTGGAGTCCTTGCACCTATAGTTAGACATCCCAAAATACATCCAAGAGACGCCCCATAGGAGAACTAAAGGCCCTCTAATCAATGAACATGCCCAACTTGATCAAATCAAGGTGGCACCCAAGAATAACTATCAAGAAAATTATTAGGGACTTGCACCCTTAATTTATATGATCTATAATCTTAAACACCCAATAATTGTAGTCCAACAAGTCTTATTCATTTAGATTATTAGCAGATAATTAAGTTAAAATTATCTTATCAAATAAATAATTCCAATAAAAAGAGAAATTGGGTTCAACCATATGCTAGCAAGGTTATTATGAATCTATTGGATTTCTCTAAACTCAATTGATACTTCATAAGCTCAATTGCTTATTTCAGACCTAATTTCTTTATTGTGTGACCTCATAGGTTCAATTCTATCTGATAGTAAGACATACAATAATCTTTATCAAAGTATCATTGAAACTCTTTTCAATGGGTCGGAACAATTTCACTCTAACTCAATAAGGATTGTCGATCTAAAATAATTCTAGTGAGCTCTCATAATCTATCAGTAACACCTAGCAATATGTAGTGGCAATCCAGTAGAACTGAAATGAACCTCTAGGTATGGTTAACGTGTGATTCAGTCTCTCTATCGTGAGTCCCGACTAGATGGCAGATCATGGATAAATCATCAAATCTCAACATCAGTTATATGATAGATTCGATTAGCTCAAATCCAGTTGTGACTTCTATGAAAAATTTTTTTCATCAATCACACTGCTGTGGTCACAGACTCTTTAACTTAACCTCTCAAATTTTATAAGACTATTTCTCTCTATTAAGATCGATAGATCCTATCTTGATGCACACCCCACTCCTACAGTGGACTAATTATCACCAACATCCACTACAAGGGCTCATTGAGATTTATGTTTATGTGTCAGTTAAACTTCAGCAGTCTTACTGTGAGCAGCAATACCATCTTAAGTCAAAGAACAAGTTACACAACTACAGCATCGAGACAATCACTGACGATCGAATAAAAATTCAAGTGATCTCTCGTATGATCATATTCAGTACTAGTTGTTCTCTAAAAAGTATCTACACTCATCGTCCTGTGTCTCTACACAGTAGATCAGAGACTTATCTATCCTGAAAAAAATGATTTGTGCACCAGTCTATCCGAATCTATCACCATCCTCATGATGATCCTATGACTGGGAGCATTTAAGAATTAAATATGTATCTCTAATTTTCAACACCTTGAGAATATGTATCGAAACTAATTTCATGGATGATTCAATGACACATTACACTTGAATAAAAATGAACTTACCCTTTTATTGATCATATCGGTGTATTAAGTATAAAATTATGTCCTAGATTTATTACAATATTCAGCCATATTGGCTTCTAAGACATACATCTAACATGTGTGTTCCCCTTTTGGGTGTCCCATCTTCTCCAAGGCATGGAGGCACTTTGGGCATCCCCTCTTGTTGGTGTGAGGCATCACATCAGAGGTTCTCTCTCCTCCCTTGTTGTCTTGCGAAGGTGCTTCAATCCGAGGCTTCATCCCACTTTCCTACGAAGTTTGGCGTGCACGCGATGTAAAAAATTTATGGATTCAGACCTATGTGAGGCTTTGGATTCAGAATCTTTGAAGATTTAATCCATATTCTGCTATGTAACAAGTAAAGATATAATCTTTATTAAGTTATTATAAAAAATATTTAGATGCATCCTAGCTATCCACCCCATTCTCCCAAAGAAACAGGTTTCTTTCTCTTCAATTATCACGTTTGGTATATTTTTTGGATTGATAATCTAGATTACCAGGTAATCCACATTATCTCCCATGAGATAATCTGGATTACCAAGGGAAGGGGTGGCTATCTATATTACCACTACTTTGATAATCTTGTAGTAAAATTTTTGGATGAAACTGCCCTTTTTCCCTCCCCCCTCCCTGTGCGGTGCCACCCGTCGCTCGCCCGTGCCTCCCCCAACCCCCCTCCTGCGATCATTCTATCCACCGTTGCTCCACTACTGGCAATGGAGGAGGAGAAGGAGAAAATGATGATGGAAATGGAGAGGAAGAAGAATACGAAGAAGAGGAGGAAGAGGAAGGAGCAAGGAAGGACGACGGTAGCCCTCCATTAGAGAGGGAGAAGGTACAGAGCCTCTTCCATCGGCTATCAAGCAGTTCGATGAGGCTATGTGTCCACGATGTGGTGATCAGGGGGAATGCTAAGACTAAGGACTCCATGATCCAGGCCAAGGTGCTCGATGCCTTAGAATTGGCATCCACGATGCAAGAGCTCCTCCAGGCCGCCGGTGTCACTAATGAATGGTTTCATCGGTTGGATATTTTTTATTTGATCCACATCATGCTCGATGCCGGCCCCCCAGATCTCCCGAGTACCTCCAATGTCATCATCGATGTGGTGGAGGCCACTACCTCATGCCATGGTGTGGGAGGCACGATGGGGTTTTGTGTTTTCCCCCTTTTTTTTCTTTATTTTTTCCATCCTTGAGAGTCCCAATTGGATAAGAGGCTTGGAGCGGCTGCATAGGAAAGCTTAGATGATAGCTGGGGTTTTGTATTGGGTATATTTTGTTTCTTAATCTTTTCAGTATTCTATGGAAAGAAAAGCACCTAAGGAAGATAGGAGGGAAAGGCCAATGTCGGTGATGATGGAAGGAAGAAAAAAAGTCCAACCGAAACCTAAAAGACCTCTCTAATCTTCTTGCACTTCTTCCTTGCTCACCCTTCTCCGCCTTCTCCTCTCTCTCCCCTAGTACCATCGAAAAGCTTTTAGAATAAGCTTTTCAATGAAATAGTATATATTTTTTAGATTTATATAATAAAATTTTAAATTTTATTTTAAATTCTATCTGAGGAAGAACATCCTATGGATCCATGTGATCGTATTTGCCATCACTTAGCATCGCATCCCTAGTCTTCTATTGATTGATATCATGATTTTTTCTTTCTTTTCGCTTGGTTGATGGCTTTCTTTCCTCACGATAAGTATTTTACTACTTAAAAAAAATAGATTTATTTTGGGCTACCCCGAGCCCCGTGCCTTGGTGCCGTGCGTCTGCGTGACAACATGTGCTCCTGCACCTGGATGCCGCATGTCTACATGGCTTGCGCATCGGCATTTTTTCATTCTGTATCAAAGAAATCTTTTAGCCACGTGTCATGAAATCTTTTAGCCACATGTCAAACGGAGGCTTTGCTTGGTAGAGCCTTTGTTTTAATATATATATATATATAATTATAAAGAATATTTTAAGTATTACATATTATTATTTTTTATATATTTTATTTTTTTTAAAAAATATTTTATTTTTTTATCCTTTCTTCTTCCTCTCTATGGCTTCATTGCACCCGACCCTCCCCACCCCCATCGATGCCACCCATGGCCCCTCTGCACCCTCACTTGGGCCCCCGTGCCTCCTCCGTTCCAC
This sequence comes from Elaeis guineensis, assembly GCF_000442705.2. Lineage (NCBI taxonomy): Eukaryota > Viridiplantae > Streptophyta > Magnoliopsida > Arecales > Arecaceae > Elaeis > Elaeis guineensis. The sequence continues at coordinate 14,837,558 of NC_026001.2, forward strand.
CACCCAGGCTCTCGCACCTCCGTGCCCCTCTGTGCACCACAACCCCCCTCCCCCACGACTTGTGCCTCCACTGCTCTTCTGCACACCACAACCCCCCCCCCCCCCCCCCCCCGTGGGGGTCTATGCCTCCTTTGAGCCACCAAATCCCCAACCTCCTTAGTGGCTCTCGCCTCCTCCGCTCTCGATCCCCTGCCCCTTCCGTGCCTATGGCTGCTCTATGCCCCCCACCTTCGGTGCTCGATGCTACTCTACGTCTGTCCCTATCATGACTTCTCCGCACCACCACAACACCTCCTACCCCCGCGGCTTCTCTATGCACCCCCCTCCCCGCTCGGTGCCTTGCGCATGCCTGTAGTCCCCACCTCGCGGCTGCTTTGCACCCACCCCCACCATGGTTTCTCTATGCCACCACAACCCCACCCCCGCCACCCAATGTGCACTTGCAGTCCTCACCCCCAACCAGGCCGCGGCTTCTTCGCACTACCTCTGCCTTCGATGGCCCATGGAGAGGATTTTTAAAAAAAAAATCAATTTAATTGTGGCATAAAACAATCTTGATCTCTATAATATTTAACACACCAGCCATGCATCTGAGCACTTCAATTTGTTGAAATCTAGATGGTTCATATTTAATCCGATGATCAGAAATAGATAAATAGTAAAAAGATTAAAATATCTTTTAAAGCATCATAGCAAAACCCTTTAATTAAACCCAAAGCCCACTTAAATATAAATCATTCCCTGTTAATAGATGTGATAGGATGAATGTGAAGTTGTGTCCTATGGAATCACCATCATCAAATCAGATGTATCTTTTTGTGCAAAAATATTTAAAGGATGCTTTTGATTATAGCAGAGCTGCATAGGTTGAGATGTACGAGGCTGCATCAGCTAATTTTTGGTTGGCTTTGGTCTTGCCCAACCTAGAAAGTATCTTGGATGGAGAATTAAGTTGATATCTTATGACCTTAAGTGCATGTAATTTCTGCGGGGTTATTGGACTGTTTGCACCCTTTCTTTGAGCAGCAACTTGCTTTATAATTGTGAATGTGCCAGGTAAACCACCAGTGTTGTTGATAACTTGATGTGTAGCTTCAATTTCTTGTGGACTCTGGTCGATCTTTCATTATTATTCAAGATTTATGTTAGTTGACAATATGGTCATAAGCATTTTAAATCCAAAAGATAGGATACAATAGTGGTGGTCTGATTAGAGAAATTCTTTGTACACCACATGTGGTGTAGAAGAAATGTACTGCCCAATTTGATTGGGCTACATAGCCATCATTTTCTAATATATATTTAATATCTATAGTTTCATTTTTTTATTTAAAATTTTGAATGATGAAATTACCTCTCCTCTTCTAAAAAAATTATGATATTCTGTGGCCATATTATGACATCATGCGGTAAAATTATGGCTTACTGCACATAGGATATCATAATTTTTCTTCGAAAAATCATAAAGATGTAAAGATATTTTTATCATTAAAAATTTATGAAATTTTTAAATAACAAAAATACCTCTCCCTTTCTTATGATATCTTGGGGTCAAATTATGACTTCATATATATAGGAACTCATAATTTGATCATCGAGTATCATAATATGCCTCTCGCTGCCTGTTTGATGAAACTTTTATATATTAGTAGTTGAATGGAAATAGAATTTTTGCGGCATTGTTAAATAATTGTCATCATTTCTGGACCAGAAATGTATAACAGGCAAGACAACTTTGACTATTGTTTTGATCAAGTATAAATATCTCTAAGGATTCCTCTCTTCTGAAAGACGGAATTGTTCATTTGTCTAGCCTTATTCATGCGTGTTGCACGTCTATTTGACTGCTTGATCATCTGTAGTCTATAACGCGTGCAAATTAAATAATACTTCAGGTTGACATTTTATTGTGAAAGTATACACCTTTTGTCATCATTTGCACCTGTTCTGCTTTGTATTCAAACACCAAAAAAGCCCAGCAATTTCTATATTTCATGTTGCAGTATATTTACATGATCTTGCTAGAAACAACATCAAATATCTTTTTGGGGATAAGAGCAGTATGCGTTAAAATATGCCATGTAGAAATGGCAGGGAGGAGGTGGATACAAATGATACATTGCTTGAAGGAAAGACTAACGCATTAGCCATGTAACCTTTTTTCTTTCTTTCTTTTTTAATATCATTTTACTGTGGTACCATACTGCTGTTCTGGCTTGTAACGACCGCCAAAGTCTTGGTCAAGCCATTCCGGAAGTCACCAGGATGCTTCCAACTCTGAACAAATTAAACGTCATTCAAAATTTATCCCCAATCATGTGTATCCCTCTGTTCACAAATATATGACATGATGAACTAATAAAAATACTAAAATAATACAATATATCTTCTAAAAAAAGGGTTTGTGTAATAGCTGGTCCTTCCATTGGCCAGACTAGAACTTCAAATCCATTTTTTGTTTTTTTTTTTGGGTAAACTTCAATCCGATTTTTAACACTCGTCCAAGTTTCAAAGTTTCTTTAATTCCCCGGCCCGGTTCTCAGCGATCGTGCATTCTCATTCTACGACTCCAGCTATAAATAACTGTGTATATACAAATATAAATGTATGGAGGGACAATACAATTATGTGCAGGAAAAATATAACTGTTCAGAAGAACTAAAAATAAGTGTGTCCGAAACTAAGAATTAAATAATAATAATCATGGATCATGATGCGTTAACGTGATCAGGTCAAAGAAAAGACTTGGTATTTTCCTTAAAATGCAAGATTGATGCATGATTTCTTTATTGGGCTCCTGCCTAGCAACGTTCATGCACCATGTCTGCAACTCGGAAGTCAGTGGCGGCTCCAACAAAGGAGATACCCACAAGCCATCTAATGTTTTTCTCTCTTCTGCAACGGCTGCCAAGTCTTGGTCAAGCCATCGCAGAAGTCACCAAGATGCTTCCTAACTCGCTACCTTTCTTTCTCTTCTGTCTATAAATACTTAGCCACAATTCTATCACTCCATCCATCTTAGAGAACAGCAAACAAAAATGGCACGTAGTGTAATCTTATTCCAGCTGAGCCTCCTACTTGCCGGCATAATCTCCACCACTGCCCAGAATTGTGGGTGCTCGTCGGACCTCTGCTGCAGCCAGTATGGCTACTGCGGCACCGGCTACGCGTACTGTGGTAAGGGCTGCCGAGGGGGGCCATGCTACTCGTCGCCGGCCACCGGTGGTGGCAGCTCGGTCGCCGATCTTGTCACCCAGCAGTTCTTCGACAGCATTATCAATCAGGCCTCTGGCTCTTGCCCTGGCAAGAGCTTCTATACGAGGCAGGCGTTCCTGGATGCCCTGGGGTCGTATCCTCAGTTTGGCCAGGACGGATCCTCCGTCACTTCTAAGCAGGAGGTTGCTGCCTTCTTTGCCCATGTCACCCATGAGACCGGATGTAAGTTCCTCTACCAGACTGGGTTTTTAATTTAGGTTTCATTGCTGGTATTTTGTAGCAGCATATATACATGATCTACGTACAGTTCGTATTTTATGTTTAATTTCCACTTTCCAGAAGAGAGTTATAAGCTTGTCTTTTGTCATGTTGTAATTTTTGCGTGAAAGAATGATGCACAATTTTTTTCACCGTTGGATCGCATGATAGCTAGCTACCATAAGATTTATATAGACAGACAAAAGAGACAGGTCAAAATATGTAGGAGACATGATATAATGGTTGATGTCATAAAAAAAGATCAATCATTCTGTCACATGAAAGATAAAATCCAAACACAACATGTTTCTCAGACTAAAGTTGCAAACAAATCAAAGGTTAAAACATAAAGAACTTTCGCATATATATATATATATATATATATGCGCACGCGTGCACACACACATATATACATATATATGCATCAATCTTCATGTGATACTTCAGCGGCTTGCAGGGAAAAAAGGAAAAAAAAAAAAAAAGCAAAACACAAGAAGATCATAGCAAACATGATCTAAATTTTCTACTTCTTTTTCTGAGCAGATTTTTGCTACATAGATGAGACGGACCAATCCAATGCCTACTGTGATCCAAGCTACACTCAGTACCCATGTGCCCAAGGGCAGAAGTACTTCGGCCGTGGCCCTCTTCAGCTGACTTGGAACTATAACTACGGTGCTGCTGGACAAAGCATTGGATTTGATGGCTTGAACTCACCCAACACTGTGGCTACTGATGTGATTATATCATTCAAGACCGCCTTGTGGTTTTGGATGGAAAATGTGCACTCTGTCATAACCTCTGGCCAGGGGTTTGGAGCCACAATTAGGAAGATTAACAGCCTAGAGTGCAATGGAGGACAACCAGCTGAGATGAATGCCCGGGTTCAACTTTACGAGCAGTACTGCAGCGACTTTGGTGTGACACCAGGAGATAACCTCACTTGCTAGAGGATTCACTCAAGATTACATCCATTGGATGTAACTTGAAGGATAATAAACATTTAAAACAACCTATTCCAATATGGAATTATTGAAATAAAATCTAGAGTGTGGGGTGAGAGCCTCTAGTCATTTGTCTCTACCTCTACCTCTACCTCTACCTCTTATCTGTAGCAACTCATGAAATAAATATAAAGTGGACTTAGCACAAGTCCTTTCTTCAAGGGCCATTCTGTTTTTAGTTCTTGCATGCTTAGCATTTTGTTATTAGCCTACTATTGTTTTCTATATACTTCTACTTGTTTCTGCACATAGGTATATCTATTTTGCAGTGAATACTTCAATTTTTACAGCTTTTGTTGCAGAAACATGCCATGCTTAGAAAATTAAAAATGCAATCTTACTTGAAGCGCTTCAATAGGATGATGTGCAAATGCCTCATAAGTAGGGCTTTGGACATACATACTGCTCTTAGCACAAAGTTGTGATAATTCAACAACTTGAACATAAATCACGATGAAATGTATTGAAAGTGTCCTATTTGAACAGATCATTTGTGCTAATTTGTGACATTTTAGCTTTGTTGAGATTGGAGGGAGACCCTTGGTGTCATGCCCCGAACTCAAAACCCGGGTCGGATACGTGATGGCCACACACTTTTTAGAGAAAATCCTAAAGAATATGCAAGACCAAAAGTAATTCATTACAACCTCAACATCCATAATATCTAATTTCAATAATAATTAGTAAAACTTGTATAATTATAATTGAAATTTTTTCTATCTTCTGATCGAATATCATGACACTCTATCTATGCATTTGCTCACCCGCAAATCTATACCACAGCCAATCATGAGCATCCTGTAACTTTGAGAAAAAAAAGAAAGATAAAGGGATATGAGCTTTACAGTCCAGTAAGAATTTCTATATCACACTAATATAATAATATAATTTAAAAATAAAGATAAGCAATTAAACATAAAATTTTATATTCAATATCCAGAATAATGCAAACATCTATAATTTATGTTCGTTGTCAAAAGAGATGCATCATCATATGTTAATGGGTGAAATACTTTTGTTCAACAATTATTTTATATCTTGTCTTTCCTTTCTCTTTTCATTATCACATAATCTTTAATCTTTTTTTTCTGGCTTTGGACTAACCAACACTATGCCTCAATTTTCATCCGATCAAATTTTCACTCATAAGCCTCTCAAGGCTGTCCCAGGCACCAGCTCCTGACGGACTGTCTAAAGCATAAGCTCCTGACTGGCTGATCCATATATAAGCCCATGGGACTGTCCCAGGTATAAGCTCCTAGCAGACTGTCACAGGCATAAGCTCTTGGCCGGCTGATCCACATATAAGCTCATGGGGCTGTCCCACGCATAAGCTCCTGGCAGACTGTCCCAGGCATAAGCTCCTAATAAGCTGTCCCAGACATAAGCTCCTCGTAGGCTTTCCCAGACATAAGCTCCTGGTCGGCTGTCCCAGGCATAAGCTCCTGACGGACTGTTCCACATGACAAGACTAGTCCAAATCATATTTCTTTTTCATTTAATCATTATATGTTGATTTCACCAAATCAATTTTGATTTATACTGTGATCAAATTAGATAAGTCATATCCATACAATCTGTTGGTGCAAAAATCCGCTCGCACCGGAGAAGCTGGAGTCGGGGGAGTCACGGTCGCCGTCTGGACCTGCAAAGAAAGTCTAAACCGGAGGTGGGGTTGCTCCAGCAAGACCCTCCGACGCTCAAGTCAGTTCTCTGCCTCAACAAGAATGGAGTGCTCGAACGGAGAATTTAGCAGAGTTTTGAGGTAAAAAATGAGAGCTTAGGGAATAACGTATCTGGGATCCCCTTTTTATAGGCGGAGGGCTCAACAGACTGATAGCGACATTTATAACTGTCTCGTAGTGAACCGCCCACCGTCAGGAGGAATTTGTTGCGAGGAGTAGTGGAGTAGACCCGTGGCCCTCACTGCAGCGCGCCACATGGAGTCTGCCGCAGGGAGTGGAGCGGCGTCCGTTGTCGCGACTTGCCTGCGGATGGAAGAATCGCGCAGTATCCGTTACAGAAGGTGGAGCAGGATCATGGGCATCATAGTGGTCTGCCAGGGAATAGTGGAGCCGCGTGGGATCCGTCACGGGAGGTGGAGCAGAGTTGTGGCCGTCATAGCGGTCTGTCGGGGAGTGATGGAGCTGCACGGAATTCGTTGCAGGAAGTGGAGCAGGATCGTGGTGGTTGCTGTGTTGCGCTAGAAAGTGTGAATTCGTTGCCTGAAGTTCGGCAGCGGTCCCAGCTGGTGACGGAGCCTGGCTCCCGTAGGAGCCCGGGCGGAGTCCTCCTTGAAGTCGTGGGCGGAGCCCGGCTCTCGTGGGAGTCCGGGCGGAGTTGAAGTCATGGGCGGAGCCCGGCTCCTGTAGGAGTCCGGACGGAGTCCTCCTTGCGGTCGAAGTTGTGGGCGGAGCCCGGCTCCCGTAGGAGTCCGGGCGGAGTCCCCTGCAATTAAAGTCAGGTGCGAAGTCCGGCTCCCGTAGGAGTCCGGACGGGTTTTACCGGCAGTCGAAGTTGGCGACGGAGCCCGGCTCCCGTAGGAGTCCGGGTGGAGTCCTCCTTGCGGTTGAAGTTGGCGACGGAGCCCGGCTCCCGTAGGAGTCCGGGCGGAGTCCTTCTTGCGGTTGAAGTTGTGGGCGGAGCCCGACTCCCGTAGGAGTCCGGGCGGAGCTTCTCGGAGTTGATCTTGCTGAGAACTTCGGCTGTGAGTATTTTATACCCAACACCAGTCCCCCTACTTTCGAGTTTGAATTTCGAATGAAGAAAGTACAGAGAGATTGGCATAGCCGAAGTTGTCCCCTCGAATCCTGCGCACGACCGCCCCCAGATATTTTGACATTAAATATGCGCGTGCTGGAGTCTTTTCAAATCAGGGCGAAACGAAGGGACCCTTCAAAATTCCCGTCGGTACACTGGCCCAGGTACGGCGCCATAATGGCTCTGTCGATCTGTCAGCCACTTTTAGCCGCCCACCGGGGGGAGTGGGACACGTGTCGGGCGCGGGCTGGCCTGGGGGGATTCGTGATCATTATGGCGTCGGATCCCAGGGTCTATTTAAACCCATCCTTTCACCTTTAGGGGCCCTATTCCTGTTCCAGAGTTCTAACAGTGTCTGCCTTCCCTTCGAAAGCCCTGTTTCAGTTGGTATCTTCTCGAGCCGTAGGCGCCCTTCAAGTCGTCCCTGTCTTCGTCCTTCTGGTCCCTCAGAGCGATCTAGGTTAGTTCCAGCACCTCCATCTTTCTTCCCGCCGCTTAGGGACCTCTTTTTTGCCATTATTTTTTGTGTTCCTCTGAGTTAGTTTCCTGTGACCTCTCGCCCCTCATTCTGTCCGTCTTCATCGGGATCTTTAGAGCCCTCATTCGAAGCTACCCGAAATATCGTCTGACTCTTCTGCTCCCTGCAGTTCCGGGAGTTCTTCCGCCTCAAACCCCCAGGTCCCTTGCTCTGTAGACGGACCTGCGTCTGGGCTGGGCCCCGCCTGATTTTTGCACCGGGCGCCATTCCATGTTCCTTGACTCTGGAGGAACTCCTTCTGATAAGAGTTCAGTATGGAGTTCCTCCGAAGTATGATCTGGAGTTGCCTAGCCCTTCTGACCGGGCTAGCACTCCTCCACTCGGTCGTTTTTGCCTGTACCAAGAGGCATTCCATGCCGGGCTCCAGCTTCCGCTTCCATCCTTTGTTGTCGCCCTCTTTCGCTTCTTAGACATCTCCTTGGCTTCTGTGGCTTCGAATTCTTTTAGGTTTTTGATAGGATTTCTCTCCCTTTGCCACGTAGTCGAGGTCCAACCGTCCCTCTCCCTATTTAGGCACTTCTATACTTTCAAGCGCCATCCTTCGGCGAAGGACTGGTGGTACTTCTCCCCCCAGTTTGGCAAGAAGAGGTTGCTGAAAGGCGCACCTTCTTCAATCCACAATTGGAAGGAGAAATACCTCTTCGTCCACTGCCTGACCTTGAGGCTGGGCCTGCCCCCTTGGGGCTCTCTGAGGGATTCTGTCCGTCGGGCCCCCAGCCTGGGGGAGGATGACCTCCAGGCTGCCCGGAAGCTTCTTGTCTATTCTGCTCCTTCCCTTTCCAATCTTTTGAGGGAGCAATTTCTGTTCAACATCGGCCTGAGCCCCCAGGATCCTACGAGTATTTCACCCTTTCCTTTATCTTCTTTTTTCCTGCCTTTCTTCTTTTTCTTTCTCTTTTTTTACCTCTTCTTCCTTCTCTCTCTTTTTCTTTTTTTCTCTTTTTTTTTTCGATTTCTGACTCCTGATTGATCGATTTGCTTCTTTTTCTTCTTCTTCTTCTTTTTTTTTTTTTTTTAAGGAATGGATGCCGAAGCAGCGCGAATGCTCGTCAGGGGCCTCAGGGCCCACAAAAGGAAGGGAGTCGCGACCTCCGGATCGGCGAAGAGGGCCAGGGCAGAGGAGTCGAGCTTGGCCGCACCCACCTAGGAGACTCCAGCGATTGACATTCCCTCGGATGCCGAGGCGACGGCTCCCCGGGTCTCCTCGAGGAGCCCGCCGACTGGGGCCCCTGCTTCGGGGGTCCGTTCCACGAAGGCGCCCGTAGTCGAAAGGGGAAAGAGAAGGAAGTCGGTGGCCCGCAGGGTGGGCAGCCATCGAACTGTTGCTGACGAGTCCCTCTGCTCCGAAGAGGGGCCGGAGAATCCCTTCAATGACAGGGACCTGATCAGGCGGTTGATCGACGGCTGCATTCTGTCCGACGTCGTCGAGAGGATCGACCGCACCGATCCTGAGCAGTGGGCCTGGGACTCTTTGGGGTCCTTCCTTGAGGTAAGCGAATCTTCATTTACCTGGCTATTAGGCCTTTGTTCTGATCCCCTAGCCGCCCTTGCAGATTGGGCACCAGCTCCTCACCAATATCGAGGCGGTGAACCATGCGAGGAGGGACATCCTCAAGGTGGAGGAGCACTGCCGGGCCGAGGTTGCTCGCCTCCAAGCAAAGACGGCCGAAGTAGCCACCCTCCAAGAGGCCCTGGAAAGAGAGAAACAAGCCCGGGAGGAGGAGAGGCAGGCCTTGGAGGAGTCAGCGAGAAAGGCGGAGGTCGAGGTCGCCAACTTGGCTGAGCAGATTTCGGTCCTGGTCTCGGAGGCCAGAGTCCTTGCGGTAGAGGAATTCAAGGCCTCCACAGAGATGAGGGACCTGAATGTCCAATTCGACCAGGAGGCGTTCATCAAGGGGTTCGAGCTCTGCCAAGAGAAGGTGGCCAAAAAATTTTCGGAGCTCGACCTCAGCTTCCTGGGCGAGGAGTCCGAAGATGAGGCCGGTCCCTCGCCAGCCACCACTGCTGTCGTAGCCCCCTTGCCGGGGACGCCGAGTTCTCCAACCCCCGCCCCCGAGGTCTGAGACCTTCGACCTTGTATTTTCATTTCATCGTAATTTTTTCTTTTCTTTTTTATCTTCAAAAATCATCCAATCAATAAAGTTGAATTTCTTGTTGCGGATGGCTTCTCCTCCCTCCCCTTCTTCTCTCCGCTTTTCTCCCTGCGATGAGTCGTGCTTTGACGCTCTTGCCTTCCGATGGCAGTATCCTGCAGAAGCACTTCCCCTACCCCTGGGGGTCCCGCTGAAGTCGACGATCCAGCGGCTGAAGAAGGAAGTCCTTCACTTGACAAAGAAGTCAAAGAAGATGAAAGACGAGCTTCGCAGATTGAGAGAAGGTCATTCTGAAGCCACCGCGGAGGCCACCCATTTTCGAAATCTCCACGTGAAGGGGATCATGGAGTATAGCCGGAGGAAGGCAGACTTCACGAAGGAGCTCGAGGAATGCAAGAAGAGCGCCAGCGACCGAATTTGGGCTCAGGCCGCCAGGATTAGCGCCCTCAAGGTGGAACTGTCGGCCGCGAAGGGGAAGATCGGTCAGCTGGAAGGAAGTTCGTCTCGGCTCTTGGCCCGGGCCGACGGCGACTAGGAGTGGTCGAAGAAGGTCTTCGATCTTCAGCGGCAGCTTCAGGATGCCGAGGTGAGCCACGACGTGTATCGGGCCAGCTGGCGCAGACAGGTGGAAGAATATAAAGGGAGACTCAGGGCGGCGACCGACGAAGTTGCCCGTCTCCAGAGGCAGCTGGCCAACAGGGCTCAGCTCACTTCCGCCTGGGATTCTGATGAGCTCCAGTCCCTAAGAGGAACCGTTGAAGGGATTTCTGTCGCCCTCGGGGAAAAGACAGCCGAGCTGCAACAACTGAAGATACAACTGGCATACGAGCAGCGGGCCGTCGCGGACGCAGAGGCGGAATCCGAGGTCTTGAGGAAGAGGCATCGAGAGGCGGAGGCCGAGAGCCAGCGACTTCGCCAGGCACTCCAGGACGCGCTGCAGAAAAGGGGGGAGCTAAAAGAAGAAATTGAGAATCTGAAGCAGTCCTGGATGAGGGGTGGAGTAAATAACTCTAGGTCGGAGGGGGCAGAGCCTCCTTAGAGCTCTTTTCGCCCTTCCATCTTTTCATGTATATACTTCCCTTTTTATTGTTTTGTCCCGCTTTTGTCGTTTTGCTTTTCTTTCCTTGGCCTTCCGGGCTTTGTAGTGTGTATTTTGAAAATGGAATGAAAAGGGTGTTTTGTGTTACCTCGTCCACGCGTTATATTAAATTATCGTCCGTCGAACTTTTTTTATCGTTTGACTTGTCTGATGCTGACGTCGTTGGGAGGCACTCGGTCGTCGATGCGTTAGCTTGCCTTCCTCGTCGTACATGGCCGCAAGCCCGAGCTTGGCGGTCCGGACTCCGCATTACTTCGGGGACGTCGCTGTCTTCTTGTCCTGTGTCGGGAGTCTTCTTAGAGGCCGGGGGTGTTTGGTAGGAACTCCTTGTCTTTGTTGGGACGAAGTTCTTTAGGTCTTTGGTGCGGTCCATCCTTCATCTGTTTCCGTCGTAGCTCGTCACCCTTCCTTTTTAATTTTTCTCCTCTTCTCAGAGTGAGGGCCCTACCCTCGCTTTTTGCGAGGTTGCATAGGAGCGTGGAGGTGCCGCTGAGGGGCTTTTTCCCTTCATCCGACCTTGTTGGGTGGTCGGGTTTCATCACCATCAGGACGAGGTTCTCCCCCGATTCCCGTGGGGGCATGTAAGGGCCATTGCCAGGGCGGGCGGAGTCTTCCTTGCTGCAGAAGTCACGGACGGGGCCCGGCTCCCATGGGAGTCCGGGTGGAGTCTCCCTTGCCGCATAAGTCACGAATGGAGCCCGGCTCCCGTAAGAGTCCGGGCGGGGTCTCCCTTGCCGCATTAGTCACGGACGGAGCCCGGCTCCCGTAGGAGTCCGGGTGGGGTCTCCCTTGCCGCATTAGTCACGGACGGAGCCCGGCTCCCGTAGGAGTCTGGGCCTTCGACCTTGCTCAAGTCAGGGCGAGGTTCTCCTCCCGTTCCCGACATGGCCGTGGGGGCACGTTAGGGCGCTGTAAGGCCTCTCCCCCCATCCGGTCTAAAAGAATCGGGCCTTTGACTTTGCTCATGTCAGGACGAGGTCCTCCTCCTGTTCCTGACATGGCTGTGGGGGCACGTTAGGGCGCTGTAAGGCCTCTCCCCCCATCCGGTCTAAAAGAATCGGGCCTTTGACTTTGCTCATGTCAGGACGAGGTCCTCCTCCTGTTTCTGACATGGCTGTGGGGGCACATTAGGGTGCTGTAAGGCCTCTCCCCCCATCCGGTCTAGAAGAATCGGGCCTTTGACTTTGCTCATGTCAGGACGAGGTCCTCCTCCTGTTCCTGATATGGCTGTGAGGGCACATTAGGGCGCTGTAAGGCCTCTCCCCCCATCCGGTCTAAAAGAACCGGGCCTTCGACTTTGCTTAAGTTAGGGCGAGGTTCTCCTCCTTTCCCTAACAGGGCCGTGGGGGCGCATATGGGCGTTGCATGACCTCTCCCCCCAATCCGATCTCGAGATAATCTGACTTTCATTTTAGGTATGTTAGGATGAGGTTCTCCCCCCATTCCTAACATAACTTTGTTTCAGATGTTTGAAGGGGTTATATCCAGTCGTGACAAATCCATGCCAGATGGGAAGAGTACGTCAAGTAGAAAGAAATTTAGATTCAAGGTGAGATCGTAAGTGATACATTTACAGGTTTTCCGAATTCCACGGTTGCGGGAGGTCTGCTCCTCCTTGAGGCCCTCCGATGATGGAGTCGATGGTCCCGATGGGAGGTCGGTCCCCGGGTTGCTCCTCCCTTCTTGGTGGTTCAGGTTGTGGAAGGGCCCTTGGCCAATCTTCTCTACCCTCAGGCCTGCGTCGGATGAACCTATCGAGTCGACCTCGCCAGATGAGCTCCTCGATCTCGTCCCGGAGTTGGATGCATTCCTCCGTGTCGTGGCCGTGGTCGCGGTGGTAGAGACAGAACTTGTTGGGGTTGCACTTCCCGGGGTGTGTGCACATCCTCTCCGGTCTAGAGAGCTGCTCCCTGACCTCCATCAGTACCTGGGCCTTCGAAGCATTGAGGGAGGCGTAGTTGCGGAATCTCTCCGGTGGGGAACCCCGTCGAACCCCACGATCCGGACTTCTCTGCCTGCGCACCCGGGGTGGAGTATGGGCACACTTGTGCCCAGGAGGGGATCGAGAATGCGGCCGGGCTTCTCTTGGTCTTTTTTCGATTGCGGGCTTACTCGAGTCTCCCGCCTGCCGCTCCCTCGCTGTCTCTTCATCCTTCATTTTGAAGGCTTCTTCTGCTCGGGTGTACCCTTCAGCCCGAGCCAGCAAATCAGCAAAATCCCTGGGGTATTTCTTCTCCAGGGAGAACAAAAGGTCATTCTTCTGAAGGCCACCCTTCAGGACGGCCATTGCGACTGATTGGTCTAAGTTTCGGACCTCCAGCGCCGCAACGTTGAAACGGTTGACGTAGGCCCGAATGGACTCCCCTTCCCTCTACTTGATATTGATGAGGGACTCCGAACCCTTCCGGGAGTGCCGACTGCTGACAAAATGGGCCACAAATTGGTGGCTCATTTGATCAAAGAAAAAGATGGTACCCGATTTCAAAGTCGAGTACCAGTTTCTCGCTGCTCCCTTCAAGGTGGATGGAAAGGTCCGGCATAGAATAACGTCGGGAGCATCGTGAAGCAGCATCATCGTCCGGAAGGCCTCCAGATGATCAACCGGGTCCGAAGTCCCATCATAGCTTTCGAACCGGGGGAGCTTGAAGTTTGGCGGGATCGGTTCCTACATGATCATTTGAGAGAAGGGAGGGTCAGTACAAATATCCTCACCATAAGCGGGGGGAGCGTGGCGGAGTTCTTCAATCCGTCGGTTCATCTCCTGGAGCCTCCGGTCCAAGAAATCCTCCCGACTTCGAGTCTCGAGAGTCCTCTGGCAGAATGGGGGCAGGGATCTTCCAGGGGTGGAGTCGTGGTCCGATTGAGGGCTCTCCACCCTCGAGTTCGTTTTCTCAGGAAGGACGGGGCGGCTGGCCCAGGTGGCCCGCCCCGCCGTCGGATTCTGGTGTTCCGGAGACACCCTCTCCAGGCGTACTGATGCCTGCGGCTGCTGTTGCTGCATAGCCTGCACAGCTTCTGTGAGGCCTTTGACCTGCTGCGCCAGCAGGTCAAACTGCTCCGCACCGACCACCGCCGCTAGGGGAGGAGGAGGAGGTTGAGAAACAGGAGGGGAGGCCAGAGCCTGAGATCTGGCCGCGGAGGTCGTGGACCGTCGCGTGGACGCCTTGCGGGGAGGCATCAAGTAAGGATCCCGTGGGGGAAACAAGGAGTGGGTGCCAGAGGAGATGATCGGAGGCGGCTCCGTTGAGCGCTCCTTTAAGAGCAAGGGTACTACGAAGACACACGTCCTCCCTCTAGCGCCAATCCTGTTGGTGCAAAAATCCGCTCGCACCGGAGAAGCTGGAGTCGGGGGAGTCGCGGTCGCCGTCGGGACCTGCAAAGGAAGTCTAAACCAGAGGTGGGGTTGCTCCGGCAAGACCCTCCGACGCTCAAGTCAGTTCTCTGCCTCAACAAGAATGGAGTGCTCGAACGGAGAATTTAGCAGAGTTTTGAGGTAAAAAATGAGAGCTTAGGGAATAACGTATCTGGGATCTCCTTTTTATAGGCGGAGGGCTCAACAGACTGATAGCGACATTTATAACCATCTAGTAGTGGGCCGCCCACCGTCAGGAGGAATTTGTTGCGAGGAGTAGTGGAGTAGACCCGTGGCCCTCACTACAGCGCGCCACGTGGAGTCTGCCGCAGGGAGTGGAGCGGCGTCCGTTGTCGCGACTTGCCTACGGATGGAAGAATCGCGCAGTATCCGTTACAGAAGGTGGAGCAGGATCGTGGGCATCATAGCGGTCTGCCAGGGAATAGTGGAGCCACGCGGGATCCGTCACGGGAGGTGGAGCAGAGTCGTGGCCGTCATAGCGGTCTGTCGGGGAGTGATGGAGCTGCGCGGAATCCGTCGCAGGAAGTGGAGCAGGATCGTGGTGGTTGCTGTGTTGCGTCAGAAAGTGCGGATTCATTGACTGAAGTTCGGCAGCGGTCCCAGCTGGTGACGGAGCCTGGCTCCCGTAGGAGCCCGGGCGGAGTCCTCCTTGAAGTCGTGGGCAGAGCCCGGCTCCCGTGGGAGTCCGGACGGAGTTGAAGTCATGGGCGGAGCCCAGCTCCCGTAGGAGTTCGGGCGGAGTCCCCTGCAATTAAGGTCAGGTGCGAAGTCCGGCTCCTGTAGGAGTCCGGATGGGTCTTACCGGCAGTCGAAGTTGGCGACGAAGCCCAGCTCCCGTAGGAATCCGGGCGGAGTCCTCATTGCGGTTGAAGTTGGCGACGGAGCCCGGCTCCCGTAGGAGTCCGGGCGGAGTCCTCCTTGCGGTCGAAGTTGTGGGCGGAGCCCGGCTCCCGTAGGAGTCCGGGTGGAGTCCCCTGCAATTAAAGTCAGGTGCGAAGTCCGGCTCCCGTAGGAGTCTGGACGGGTCTTACCGGCAGTCGAAGTTGGCGACGGAGCCCGGCTCCCGTAGGAGTCCGGGCGGAGTCCTCCTTGCGGTTGAAGTTGGCGACGGAGCCCGGCTCCCGTAGGAGTCCGGGCGAAGTCCTTCTTGCGGTTGAAGTTGTGGGCGGAGCCCGGCTCCCGTAGGAGTCCGGGCAGAGCTTCTCGGAGTTGATCCTGCTGAGAACTTCGGCTGTGGATATTTTATACCCAACACAATCATTGATACATATGTATTGACATAATACACTCATGCTTAAAAATCATATAAGCAATATAACGGTATCTCAAGTATAGTGATTCATCAATCTCAAATCCAACGATGCAAAATCAATGATGCAAGACCAACGATAAAATAGCATATATAATGGTGATCATATACAGAGATTCTTATCTCTATCGATGATCGATCTAAAAGTAGAATTCGATGAGCTTCTCAATCTACGAATTCGAAAATAAGATATTTTGCTCCATATCTTCTTATACAATAATTACATCTCTACATGATCAGGATTAAATATAAAAATTATATATGAAGAAATTACAGATAAACAATCCTAATAACACAAATTCAGGATCTCTCCTATGATTAACCAAAATTAGGATTCGTTTGAGTATCTGGACCCTCCATTAGTTCACAAAACTTTTACAAAGAGAAAATTCATGAAGAGAGAGAAAATTTTAGAGAGAGAAAATAGAGAAAAAAGTGGAGAGAAAATCTCCGTATCTTTCAAATAAGACAATCATGATCGAGATCATTAGAGGTCATATCAGGGTGACTCAATATGAATTAACTATAATCAGATGCTATGAATTTTGAATAAGAACCGGATCGGGATCCAATCTACTGTATGAATTTCGGAGAAAGCTCAGGTCATATAATTTTTATCTGAAATTTATCCTAGGATCCATAATGCAATCAGAGAGAGAGAAAGATCTTAGAGAGATAAAATCCATAAAGAGAGAGAAAGTTTTAGAGAGAGAAAATTTAGAGAGAGAAGATGGAGAGAGGAGAGAGAAAAGAGAGAGAAAGGAGGGAGAGGAGAGAGAAAAAATTCTTTCATTTTTTTTATTTTTCTCATTTTTTCTTAATTTTCTCTTTTTCTTTTTCTTTTCTTCTTTCTTTCTTTTTCTTTTCTTCTTTCTCTTCCCGACCGAACAGAGGACGGATTGAGGGGGGCTTGGTGGCTCAGCTCCTACGAGGGGTGGCAGCGTCTGATCGACGGCGACAGAGCAAGGAAGGGCGGCGGTGAGGTTCGACCGGTGAGAAATCAAGAAGCAATTGAAAAATTGGGTACCACCCCTTTCTCTCTAGTTTTTCGATCATTGGCTGGTCGCCGGCGGTCAAAACCTCCCGGAGAAAAGGGATAGAGAGATGAGGATCCTATCTTAAGGGTGAGACACCGCAAACGGCGGCGCTGGTGGTCGAAAAAGAGGAGAAAAGGGCCCGACCGAACAGAGCAAAACAGAGATTCAGCTTTTCATGGATTTTCCAACGAGTCTGACGACTGTTGAGGGTCTAAAGCCATGGAGAGAAATAAAAGAAGGAGAGGAAGAAAGGTCGGAGCCTTACCTGAGTTTCGGTGGTCTCTCCGACCTTCGATTTCCGACGAACACGAGAAGAGGATGCCGCAGCTTCCACGGAGAAAAGAGGACGAATCGAGCTCAACAATCGCCGTGGAGGCTCTTGAGGGAGGGGGGAGGCTTGTTTATGGGGGTCCTAGATCTCCAGAGGTCCTAGGACTCTTTTCTGTCCAGGATTTATCGGAGAAGAAGACTCCTATCAGAAGTCTTCTTCCTATTTTCTGTTTTTTTTTTTTTGTATGGGCTTTAGTCTTTTATATGGGCTTGGTCTAAGGCCCAAATGGGCCGGGTGTCACACTTGGTGCCCAATATAGATGACCTTCCAAGCATTGCCTCTTTCTCAAGCAGCATGTATTATACCATATTCCTTGATGGGGGAATCAGTCATTTGTTTAGAATTTGTTATATGGCATCTCATCCATCAAAAATTGACAGAAATCTTGCATGCATTTAGAATTTTGCATTGGTACTGGTCTCAGACTACCTGCGTTAATTCCACTCAGTTCGGACCAGTTTAGAATTTTGCAATATAACTTGATGTCTAGCTTCAATTTCTTGCGGACTACAGTAGATCTTTCATTATTAATCAAGGTTTATGTAAGTTGATGTAGTTTATCGTGATAAGGCTTTTAAATCCAAATGATAGGACGAAGTAGTGGTGGTCTGCCCAACTAGTCGAATCTTTTCTTAATCTTGTTTCGCCATTGCAGTCATTTCTTCTCCTTGCAAAAGCCTGTGACTGGCATGAATTTGTGAATCCTTTTCCTAGGTTGAGCCTTCCTCTGCTCCAATACAATACTAGATTGCAGGTCTTAGATTTGAGATGGTGTGGAATTCCGAATCTATATGATGTGGAAGTGGAAAAGGCTAGTGTTACATGCACTAGAACTTGCACTACCTGCCTGTTTGATGAAACTCTCATATATTAGTACTTGAATGGAAATAGAATTTTTACAGCTTTGTTAAATTGTTTTCATGATCTCAGGACCAGAACTGTATAACTGGCAAAAGAACTCTGACGATTTTATTTTTAAATCAAGTGGAAATATCTTCATGCTAAGGATTCCTCTCTTCTAATTATACCTTATTATCCCCTCTTTTGTTGATTATACCTCAAATCTGATGCTTCATTGTTGGGGAAAAAGAAATCTGATGTGTTTGAAATAGATGTAAATATTACTGTTAGCATGCTTATATGAATGAAGCCAGCAAGAACTCCCAACAGCAGATGGGTTGCCTTCATAATGCTCTGGTCCCATCTTTGCATCTATTTGGTTTGCTTACTGCATCTTTCGTGTCGATGGTTCTGTTTATCATGCCCTAAACCCAACACTTGGATTGGCCATGTGACATTGTTGCATACCCTTCTATGGTATAATCCTAGCAAATATGCAAGGTTTGAGGAATCATACTGGCACATATTTAGTCTTACATCAGTAGCTATGCTTATATAAATCTTAGGTGCAATACTTTTCAGCCAAACATTTTGGAGGAGATCTTGGGTTGTCAAGAATGATATCAGAGAAGAACCAATTTACAGCCCATATAAAATAGGAGATACTATATGAATCTACTTAGATTGACCGTGGATTGATTATGATATTTATGATTAGATTTGTGGTACTTTGTAATTAGATTTGAATAGATTTGGATTCTAAATTTAGTGAGGATATCAAAGCTTAAATGGGGAGCAGATGTGTGTTTAGTTCTAAATCTACTATGCACCAGGTAGATATTGAGTATGAAATTCATCCTTTGGGTGACCAAGACAATAATTAAATTTCTGGCATATATGACTTTTTGTTATGGATTGTTTGGCCATTCTGGTATTGTTTAGTGGAAATCACAGCTGATGGTGGTGAAATTGGGAAGTTTGCAGGAAGCCACCTTACTGAATTTGAGGCGGTAGTTGTTTCATATTTCCACTGCCGTCTTTACAGAGCTAACCCTTTTTCCCTCCTTTTTGATAGACAGCTTACATGACGTGCTTAAGGTGATCCCATTAATTTGAACTTCAAACCTTGCATATCTTGGATTCAATCATGGAAACTGCAAATTTAGTTCTTAATACGTTTTTTTTTTTGCTAATTTGGAATATATCTCTCGCTTCCCTATCAACTAAATACAGGGCATGTTAATTAGTGGCTGTAGAAATGTCACACTACCATGCATTCTTTTCCTCTTCCTTTTTTTCTTTTTTCTTTTATTTTTGTGTGTGTGTGTGAAAGATTCTGTGTTACTAAATCATCCCTCTGATGGATTATATGTTCTATGACTATTGCTTTAAATATAATAAAAATTATTTTTACCTAAAAAAATATTATAGAAATTAGAAAGCTTGAGATTTAGTTGTGGGATCCTCCCATCTTTCCCCAGCAGCCAATGCTGCATGCTTCCTTTTTTTCATTCTCTTTTCCTTTCCTTTTTCATCCACCTGAAGCCCCTGGAGCTTCAAATACGTGCTCATGTTGTACTTGACCATCCACACGTGCGTGACTAGGTTTCAGCTCCAATTTTCATAGAAGGTGAAAGAATATTAAATCTATAGATAATTTATTGGTAACAAAACAGAGGAAAAACATGGAAGTCCCGCAGATGGTGCCCGCAGAACAAGGTGGCAGGTGATTGCTGGCTTAAGCATGAAAAATAACAACAGTGCCGTCGCTACTCTTTAAAAATAAAGGAAAAGGGTGTAGGAAGCCACTTTGCAACTCGTATAAAAATTAGATATATTTTCTTAAAAAAATTTATAGTCATCCATGGGCCATCTTTTTTTAGACTTTAAAAATTTTAAAAATATCAATTAGCCACTAAAATTTTAAATTTATTATAATATAGTTCTACCATCTATTTCCTTTATAAAATACTACTTTGTGAAGTCATAACTAAATTTTTGAATCCCATGACTATCTTTCCGGATAACTTAGTAGAGAGCTCTTATTTTGGCATGAATTTAAGGGAGAGGAAGGATGGACATGTGGATGGAGTGCGTTGGTATATATACAAGTGGATGGATAATAAAAATAGAATGTTTTAAAATCTGTATGAGTAGATGGATGATAAAAGATGTAACATTTTGAAATTTGTGTGTAGACGAATAATATAGGATAGGGAGCTTTGAAATCTATACAGATGGATGGATGGCAAAACATAGATCATTTTGAGACCTGGATAGATACTGGATCATAGAAGATGGAGTGTTTTGATAGTTATGCAAGTGGATAAATGAAAGAGGATGGAGTGTTTTCAGATCTATATAGATAGATGAATGTTAGAGAACAGAGTATTTGAGATCTATGTAGGTGGATGAATGATAAAAGTTATAGTATTTTAAAATTTATGCAAATGGATGAATGACAAAAGATGGAGTGCTTTGAGATCTATGTAGAAGGATGGATGATAGAGAATGCAATACTTTGAGAGTTGTGTAGGTGGATAGATAATATAGGATGAGTGCTTTGAGAGACGTGTAGATCGATGAATGATGGAGGATGGATTGCTTTAAGATCAGTGCAGATAGATGAATGACAAAAAATAGAGTACTTTGATATCTATACGGATGGATAGATAATAAAAGATAAAGTACTTTGAGATCCATGTAGATAGATAGACAATAGTTGAGTACTTTGAGATCTATGCTAATAGATCAGTGATAGAGGATGGTATGCTTTTAGATATCACAAGTGGAAGAATGATAGAAGATGGAGTGCTTTGAGATCTACATAGACAGATGATAACAAAGAATGAAACATTTTGAAATTCATATAGATGGATGGATGATAAAGAATGGAAAGCATTAAGACATATACAAGTAGATGGATGTTAAAAAATAGAGCACTTTGAGATGTATGCAAATGAATGGATTATAGAGGATGGAGTACTTTAATATTTGTGTAGATGGATGGATGGCAAAGAACTTTGAGAGATCTATGCAGGTATATAGATGATAGATGATGGTGCACTTTGAGATATGTGCAAGTAGATGAATGACATATAATAGAATGTTTTGAGATATATGCAAGTGGATAGATGTACATAGGATGGAGTGCATTGAGATTTATGAATATAGATGAATAACAGAGGAGAGAATGCTTTATGATCTATACAGATATGGTTGAATGATGGAGTATAGAGTATTTTGAGATCACGTGAAAGCTAGATCTAACGTCTTTAAATTTCGAATATTTTTATCTTTTTTCTCACTCCTTTAATAGTATCAAAGTCTAGATAGATGATTGGATTGCGGCGCAACAAATTTAAAATTTTGATAGCTAATTGATATATTTAAATTTTTAAAATTTAAGTATAAATAGTCTTTTTTATATGGTCCTGAATTACTCTTCTTTTATATCATAATTTGGAGTTGATTCAGAAGAATTATGAGCACTTGTCAAGAGAAGTTGTTGGTGCAAATTCATTTTTTAATTGTTGCACCATGGTTCGCCAACCATATCCAAGTAGCTTTTGATTATCCTTTCCATTAGCTCAACTAGCGCGCGAGAAGGGAAATCTAGCCGAGACTTACGCGGCTAAAGGAGAATGTGGAAACCAATGGCTCCATGAAACCGGTCTTTCCATCCTAGCTCCGGCCTCCGAGGGGGGAGTAGTAGTCACCACCACTTGTTCTGCCCAAGAGGGCAAGTCATACATCACTCTGTCAACAACACTGGAAAAGCTTTGATGTCCGCAATTTTTACCAGCTATTAGATTGGGACCTGTTGGAGAGAGAGATGGGTGGACCAAGAATTCCGTTGCAAGTCAACATCCCCTGCGGTGTACATTTTTACGTCTAGTACAATGCTTGATGACTGCCATATCATTCTATCATAGAGATAAATGGCTATCCAAATCATCATGCATGCCGTGTGTCGTACGCAGCATGCTGTGTGTGATAGGCAAAGCATTCTCTTTGATGGCCATCTATCGGCAGACGTAGATAAATCAACATGAGATCAATTGATCCACAAAAAAATTAAAAAAATATTAGATATATTAGATATAGATATATATCACGAAGAAAAGTTAAAATTGATCTCATTAATTTTATAAATTGACCCTAAATTTTATATAAAATTTTAAAAAAGTAAAGAATAAAAAATATCACATTGATCAAAAGAGTAATTATGACCCATAATCTCTCTCTCCTTAATGATTCACATATCCTACCTTTCTCTCCCTCTCTCATACCATTTTGACCTCTCCCTCTCTATTTTTTTATTAATTATTTTTTTATTTATCTTTTATAACCCACCCTAACTCTGTTTGTCCACTTCTTATATTTAAACCTCACTTCAATTTATTTTTTATATTCTAAAAGGACCATATCAAAAGATGAAAAAAATAATTATGACCTATATTCTCTCTTTAATGACTCATAAATCTTACCTCTCTCTCTCTCATGCCACTTTGACCTCTTTCTCCATCTCTCATTCTTTTTCTTTTTTTATTCATTACTTCTTTATTTATCTTTTAAACCCAACATTAATTTACTTTTTATACTTTTATTAATCTTAATGTAATAGAAAATTATATATCCTTCTTGTCTCTTTTCTCAAACTGAATTAGATTTGTCTCTTTTTGTATTTTTTTTAACACTCTTTTAATTTTTTTCTTTATCTTCTCCTATTTTCATTCATATCAAATATATATAATTAATATAATTTTTAATTAGCTACTATAATTTTAATATTTAATAATATTTAAGATTTTACTATGGTCTCTACAGCAAAATACATTTTAGGTAGCGACTCTTTGGCTACAAAATAATATTTTTGTAGCCAAAAAAGTAAGAGAGGCATGGTGCATGCAGATTTTTAATTTTTAAAAATCATTAACGTAGCGGAATAAAAATCTGGTATAGATTAAACACTTTAATCTATCTGACACACATGAAATAGATCTAATCTACATGCAACAAGATTGATCACATGCTTTTAAGATGTTAAAATTTAAATTAGATTTAAATAAGAATAAAAAATTTGGAGATCCGATCTTCATATCTTTATGCGGATAGTCTTTCACCGTAATCTGATGATTGTGATAATCTGATGAGATCTCTGACAAGCCGCACATGCGTCCGATCTCTATGAATATCCACATGAAGTCCTCAATCCGATCAAAGGCTCCTGAGTTCAGCGGGAAGCCAGCTTTCTTGTAGAAATCACTTCTTGATGGTCGATTCTGGTTTCTTTTTGAGATCTCTCAGACTCTTTCGGATCTCTAAAGAGGAACAAGAGAAAGATGAAGGAAAGATTAGAATCTAGAGAACCTTTTCTCTTTTCTTTTCTCTCTTCCCAAAATTCCACACCATACAATAGGAAGTAACCCTAGAAAATCTTAGGGATCTCATGCCCAAGAGGAGACGCCTCTCCTCTATTTTTCATGCACACAAGAAAGCCCCATGAACTCTCTTAGATTTCATGCCCCAATTCTCAATTTTCTCATGGTGAATAATCAGGTTTAATGCCAAAAAGAATAGTTCTTTTATGATTGGCATCCAAAAGAGTTTGGATGAAACCAAACTCCATCCAAGATAAGGCTTAATCCTTATCCGATTGAGTCTTGAATTCAAATCAAAATTTGAACTCAAAATCAAACTGATTTTCTCTAATCCATTGGCGTGAGATAGGAAGGGCGACAACATATTTTTGCGTGAAGAAACCTCATGCAAAAACAGAAATGGCGTGATGAATTTTAGTGTGGACTTGGGGTGTGGCGCAAGGGAAGAAGTCCAAACCAATTTAGACTCTTGGTTGATCCAATTTGGTCTCCATCCAAATCTAATTTGGTTAGACTCAAATAGAGAAGAAAACCTAATCTAATTAGGAACCTAATCTCCTTAATGAAATCCTAATCCAATTAAAAATTAATTGAACCTAAGTTCTGATTGAATTGGTCTTCCTCGCAATTGGATTATCTCATAACTCAATTAGGCTTGATCTCATCAAATCCAAATTAAGTGAAATTGAATCTAATTCAATTAGACTTGATCCTAATCCTATTACTTAATCAAATTAAGCCATTAGCAATCTAATTGCTAATTAATTTTTTTATAATTCACTAATTTTTAATAAATTATTTTATTATAATTTTTACACTAGATTAATTATCGATCACATTGACGATTAGATCTAATAACAATTCATAATTATTAATCAACCATCTGATCGGATAAAGATCTCTTGTATATGATCTCATAAGTTCTATTCGGTCTGATAGTGAGATATACCGTGATTTCTATCACAATATCATCGAAACTCTTTTTGATGGATTGGAACGATTTTAACTCTATTCATCAAAGATCATCGATCATCAAGATAATGCTCGATAAGTCTCACGATCCATCAGTGATACCTAGCAGTATGTAGTGGTAATCTAGTAGAATAAAATATTGAGCCTCTAGGTATAGTTACCGTATAGTTCGATTCTTCTGTTATAAGTTTCGATAAGATGCGAGTCAAGAATAACTCATCAAACCCATTTGTCCATCATATGTCAGATTCAATCGATTCGAGTCAATATGAAACCTATTGGAAAATGTATCCTAAAGCTAATCGTTTGACGATTGTACTAATTATAAATGTATATGAATTGATCAATAATAAATATTATTTGACCTTTTTCATCATAAGATTATATCTTCTAACAAACTCCTGTACTGTAATGAAGTCCTTAGGATTATTTTGATCGATAAAAAATAATTTATCGTGTAGTTCTTAAACTGGTTCACGACCAAACGATACGCTATTGCTTGGATGATAGCGATATCAAGTGTAGATCGTTGTATGCCATATGCATTGATTATCTTCATAACCAAATAATATGGAGACACTGGTATAGCATGCAGGTGAGATGTAGGAGTACATCATCACTGAACATGATTAACTGTGAAGCATTTTACTGTCAAGAGTAGCTCACAAAAAGTATGGACATAAGTATCCCTCCGACCTGAAATCACCACGGTGACTTGCAAGCAACTCATTATATTTTCATATCGAACTATCTGAGTCTATAATTCTGTGATGGAAGATTTTTGGATGCAGTCAAGTACTTATCAAGTCGGTGCGAGAGTCAAGATGGATTTGACCCCTCCGAATTAGTAAGAGTTAATATATCAATGCATTTCAACTTAGCAAAATCTGAGCCTGAATAATCCATGTGATAGATTTGAAAGATTGAAATACAATGTAGATAATTTTTCTAGAATTGATAGTTAAATCTTAGATCATCCTTGAGTATTAGGATCAAAGAGATAAATTATATAGTAACCATATGTCAGTAGGTTCTTTAATATTGCTTCACCATCATTCGACCTATCTGGATATCGGGTCACTATTGCTAGATGGTTACATCAATTGATTTAAAAATTTATTTATATATTATTGACTTAAGTTCGAATCTATGGGCTCACATGCAAAAGAAATTTTTAACTGATCATGTGGCTGATCAACGATTGAGAATCGTTCAAGAGCTTAATCGTCAATTTGATTGATGATTAACCTTATGTAAAAATTATAATAAATTTATTTATCAAGTATTAGTAACTTAATAGAGAATTAATTAATAATTAAATTATTGATTAGTTCAATTTAATTGAGCAAAAAAATTTAAATAAAATCTAATTAAATTAGATTCAATTAAGTTCGACCCGATTAGGTTATGAGATGACCTAATCGCTGAGGAAGAATTATCCCTAATTTGATCAAAATTTTAATTCAATCAATTTTTAATTTGATTAAAATTTGATTAAAAAATTATGAACCTAATTATATTGAGTTTTTTCTATTTTATTTGAGCTAAACCAGATGAGATTTGGTTAAGATTCAAATAAGAAAATTAAGAGTCCATATTGGAATGGACTCTTCTCCCTTGCGCACCAAAGTTTGACACCCACTTTTCATCAAGCACAAATAGTTTTTGTATGAGATTTTTTTATGCCAAATAGGTCTTCTTCCTTCCTTTCTCACATCCAAATTTGGATAGGATATGGTTTTAAATGGTATGTTCAAATCTGATTTGAAATAGGATATCTTTTAGATAATGTTTGACATTATCTACAACATCTCCATGCCACTTTCTTTTATTCCATTATTTTGTCTGACAAAATAAGGTTTCTCATTGTGAGAAATAGATCAAGATCTAATTTCATGTAAAAAAATAAGTTTTGGGGCATCCCATATTTATTTTTAGCGTAAAAATTGTGAAGGTGCAACAACTATGGAAGAGTCCAAGATGTGTAGGACTTTTCATCCCTACCTCCTTACATGTTGAAATAAAAAGAGTTTTATTTTATTCTTATGTGTGTAAGACACTAAAGGAAGAGGCCTTCATGTGAGGAAGCTTTGGGGCATGGGTTCTTGGTGAAAAAAAGAAAGGAGAGTCCTCTATCTTTGGGTGTGTGCAAAACCTAGTCTTCTAGGATTTCTACCTCAGAGTTTGAGAAGAGAGAAAAACAAAAGAGAAAATAATTTCTTCTCCTTTCTTCTTCCACACCTCTTCATCTTCTCCAGAAGTCCATCTTCAACCTCTAAAAATATTCTAAAAATTTGAAGAAAGGATCCAGATCAGTCAAAGAGAAGATTTTCATGCAAGCTAGCACTCCCGAGAAGACCGATCAGATCAGGACTTTGAGTGGACTTTCTATGGAGATCGGATGCATGTACAGCTACGAGCAACCAGTAATGATCATCTTCACCTTATCTCTTAGCAGCGATGATTATCAACTCGTGCTCAGGTATCGAGTTCTAAACTCAGATAGGCGTAGATTTGATCTACTGCTTACATCCATGCATGCAGATTTTATCGTCTCTATTTTTCAGATTTTATATGCAACATATCATGTCATAGATTTTTAGAGTAGGTTGATTTGATGATTAAATCATATGCATGTTAGGTTAATATAATTAATCTAATTATCTTTTGTTATATTTTATTTTAAAAAAATTTTAAAATACATGCATGAAATTGCCTATGTTTTCAACAGTGGTGTCAGAGCCTAGGTTCGTTATGACATATTATATGTATATATTAAATTTAAATTTAAATTTTATTTAGATCTGACATATGATATTTTGATCTAAATTTAATTAATAGTTGATCGCACAAACTGATATAAGGTTATCCTGCTGTAGGGTTTACCCCTTACAGTGAACAGGTTGTCCTAGTTTATGCTGATCTTTGATAAAATTTGATTTTATATGTTGCATATGATGTTTATGATCTGATTTAGATGTGATCTAAGGTTATGATCATATCTGATGTAATTTAGATTAGATCTAAATTCAAGCATATATGATATGTGATTAAATTAGATGATCTGATTAGCAAGTACTTGGATTGGGTTGATCGTCAAATCATCCGGTCATAAGAGCAAGAAGGGCTTAAAGGCCCTCACTTCTCATCCAATGAGGTGCTCTTATGGTGTGTAGGGGTACCATGTGATTAGATTCCATGAAGAAGAATACAAAAAGAAGAACTTATTTTTCTGTAAAATTTTAGATCTTGAAATCCTAGATTTGTTGTATGTGATACAATATTGTATGAAAAATAAAATATCTAATCTATATGATTAAAATTATTTTAATCATAAAAAAATAAAATTTTGAATCATAAAGATTTTAGATATGATCTAAAAAAATATTTATGATTAATTTTATTTTAGTATTATGTAAGATTTTTTAGATATAAAATTCTTTAAAATGTGCTCGCATAGTTACTAAGCCGACCCAGTTTTGAACTGAGTTGACTCAGTCTCCTTGTGTAGCCGGCTCAATATTGATTGAGTAGATTCAGTTTTAGAATAAAAAATCTTTACATAAAATTTATTATAATTATTTACAAAATAAAAAAGTTAAAATTATTTCAAACCTAAACTTAAACCCATGTTGATGCTGAAACTTAATTAAGAATTAAGTATAGAATCGATTAAATCTAAAATTATGATTTAAGATCTAATGACACTGTATAAAATATGAAGGCATGGGTTAGCTCAAATTAGATCCTCTTAATTAGCTTAGACCTAATATTAGAATCAAAGAGTTAATGAACTATGTAAAGAAATTGATTAAATCTAATCAAATATTGAATTAGATTAAATCAGGATTTCTCTAGAACTAATGTAATAGTTGTAGATTGTCAAGTTCATATCTTTGATTAGATCAAATGGACCTTGATTGTGGCTCAGTGGTTGAAACTGAATCATTAGGTTGGTCAAATCAAAACTAATTAACTAATTGGTGTTTAAGATAAGTTTGATATTTCGACCGATGGTTTTAATTAGGAGCGGCTTATCTGGTCATTTCGATAGTGTCTAAGATAAGCTTAGCAGATCCTCCCACTGATCTTACTTATCTGATCAATTTGATAGATTATATCTTGATTAAACTGCCAAGTGATTCGAGTTGACCCATGTCATTAAGGTTGATCCATGTGACTGATCTAGATGCCATTTCAATCGGTATGAATCTATTCTAATTCAATGACTTGATGAAGTTCGTAGGAGGATTGTGGTTTACTAGTTGATCTCTTCTCTTCTTTTTTCTCAATTCATAAATTAAATCTTCTAATTATTAGGTCCCTAAAATGAGATAGTTATGGTAATAACTAAATCATAGCCTTTCATTAAGTTGGATGATAATGGATCTATTAGTATGATGGTTATTGGAGGCCCAAAGGCCTAGTACTCATCTGCTATTGAAATTATCATTCATAATATGATGACTCAATCGAATCTCTCTGACTAGTGGTCAAGTTAGCCAGCCAAAGTCGAATATGATCAATCGATAGTTAGATTTTTAAAAACGTTCATGTTAATGGTTGGACCTAATCGAAACTTTCAGTGGAGGCCCATCACCTACTGAAATGAAATCTGAGGCTAAATTAATTACTAAAAATTATTTACTAAAATAATTGGCTAAGAATCTACCATAGATGTACATAGGTGAGCCAGTCAAAATCAGGCTCGTGTGTAGTCTGTGTGAATTCTAGTACCGCTAAGAAATTAGGATAATTCTTCAGATGGGAGATAAAGGCTACTAATTCGACTAAAATAGAGAGAGAATCTTTAGACTAAAGTTCAAGTGTTTAGACTTAATAAATTCATAAACATAGAGGTCTTGTGTTTTCATTTCAATTATGGCTAGATGTCCGTTGCTCCTTCACTGTTTGACAGTGATTGACTTATAGAATCCGACTTCGATAATTGGTATTGAAAGTTGTAAGTAGTTGCAAATAATCTTATATATGATTACGGATCCAGTACCTAATATTTTCACATCCAACACACATGACATGATCAAAGGCACTTATTGGAAGTGGTTAAATGATCATATCACTATGTGATATTTTTGAGAGTAGTAAAGAATATGAATTTAGTTGTAAATTCAATGATACTCAGTAGGAGAAAATTCTTCAAAAGTTGAAGGAGTTCTTTTGCACTTATAAAGATGTGTCTTCAGTGGGACATCAATCTTTTGAGAAAAAAAAAGAAGGTGCAGGAGAGTCATGCTTAGACTGATGAGTCCGAACTGACAAAGGAGTCTAAGGTTAACTTAGTCTGACAGAATCTCTTGATCCGAACAGACTAAGGAAGAGAAATTAGCAAAGGATTGTCAGACAAGGTACTTATATGATAACACCTTGTGATTTCTCTATCATGACACTACTACCTGAATATTAGATATCGGAAGTCCATGCAAGTTGTTGTAACAACTTCAGATTAGTAGAAAGATTGAAAACCATAAGAGATTCCTGAATATTGGAGATGAAAGTTATGTTCCAATTCTGATTTTAAGAATCATCGAGTCTATTTTTAATTCTAATAATATCATTTTAGTAATTATCACTATTATTTAATGATTTATGTGATATCATTATGAATGATGTCAAAATTATGTGGATAGTTAAAAAATGGTATTTACAAATAGTCACAGCCTGTTAGTGTACTGTATACATTAATCAAACTTCTAAAGTAGATTATATCATGGAAGTCTATATTTGGCAATTTAGGCTCGGTCATATAAGCAAGAATAGAATCAATAGGAGATAATTCTCGAAGTCAATGATTGTGAATCATTGTCAATCTGTCAATCCTATCTCTTTAGTAAGATGACCATATCACCTTTTGCTGGAAAAGATGAACGAGCTAATGATGTTCTGAGTCTAATATATACTGATGTATTGGATCTACGAACATATTTGCCATCAATTTGGATTATTTAAAATATTCAAATAATTTTATAATAAGGTAGAGAGACAAATTGAAAAGAGCATTGAAACTCTTCAGTTAGACCAAGGAGGAGAATGCCTTTCAGTGAGTTTTTTGACATATCTAAAAGAGAATAGGATTCTTTCTTATTAGAATCAATTTTGTTAGATATAGTTCGATTCATGATGAGGTTTACAAGTCTGTCAGTCTCTTTTTAAGGTTATACTTTTGAGACTATTTATCATATTCTGAATTGGATTTTGAATTAATCAGTTGTAAAGACTCCATATGAGATATGGGTTAGGCTAAGCCGATACTCTCTTACATTAAGATTTGAGAGTGTTTATTTTATGTCAAGCATTTGCAGATCAATTAGCTTGGATTTCGGTCCTATATGTATTATTTTGTAAGATAACTCCAAAAAATTTAGGGGATATAACTTCTACCATGCTAAAGAACAGAAGTTGTTCAGTATTCTTTTTAAAAAAAGAGTATCTTGGTGAAAGAACTGATATCTCTAATGTGAAACTTATGAAGTTCGACAGATAGAAAAAATTAACACAATCTAAAGAACCCATAGAATCGAATTTGATTAGATCAAATCTGAAACCCATTGTAGAGGCACCATTAAGGAGATCTGGTAGAGTACCACGTCCATCGGATAGATACTTCAATTTTTAGTTTCGGAACATGATCTTGTTGAACTCAATGAGAACAACAAAGATTTGATCGCCTACATGGATGCCATACAGAGGTCTGACTCTGATTAGTGACTTAAAACCATAAAATTCGAAATGGAGTCCATAAAAGTCAATGGTGTATGGATACTCATTGATTCACTCGAAGGGATAAAATCCATAGAGTGTAAGTAGATCTTCAATAGGATCAAAGAGCGTAGACAAGAAGGTAGATACCTATAAAGTCTATCTAGTTGCCTAAGGATATCATCTATATTATGGTATTGATTATAACGAGATAATTTTTTCCTGTGGTAATGCTAAAATATTTTGGAATTAGAACATGCATTTTGATAAATGATCAAAATGCATGGCTTCGTTGAGAACGAAGAAGAACCTTGCAAACATAAATAGATTAATAGTTCTGTGAGTATATTTCTTATTTTATATGTGAATAAAATTTTTTTAATCAGGAGTGACATTCCTTATATTACAGAGAATAAGAGTTTCGCTGTTATCATAGTTCTCCATAAAGGACTTTGGAAAAATAGCTCTTATCCTAGGGATGAAGATCTATAGAGATAGATCTAAGAGGTTGCTTGAATTTTTTCAATCCAACATATATGAGGTGTTTATGAGTAGAATTTATTCTATCATGTACACCATGTATGAGATCAGATATAGTATACTCACTAAGATAGTGAGTGGATACTTGCAAGATCTAGATAAGAATCACTGGAAGATCATTCTTATGTATTTGAGAAATACTAAGGATCGATGACTTGGTTATAGAGAATCTGACTTAAAAATTTATAGAGTATTACTCCTATTTTTAGTTGGACATAATAATAACAAGAGTGTGTTGGAATATATCCATACCTTAAATAATGGAGCAATTTGCTGAAAAAAATTCAAGCAAAAAATTATAGCCAAATTTAATTTGTGAGGCTGAATGCATTGCAGCATCTGATGCTTGCAAAGAAGATATGTGATTATACAAATTCACTGACAAGCTAGGAGTGGCACCCTCCAATGATGGTTCTGCTGTATTGTACAGCATCGAAACTATAGCTCATACCAAAGAGCTAAAGTCTCATTAGCTTACCAAGCATTTTGCATCGCTATCACTTTATTCGAAAAATCTGTTAAGGTGACGTCGAACTTTAAAATATTGATGAAAAAAAAAATCTGACCAACTCATTTACTAAAACCTCAGTATATAAGAGTTCTGAGAAGATAAAACAAAGATGGGTATATGATACTATATTGATTGGCTTTAGTTCAAGTGGGAGTTGTTAGAAAATGTATCCTAAAGCCAATCATTTGATGATTGTGCTAATTATAAATGCATATGAATTGATCAATAATAAATATTATTTGACTTTCTTCATCACAAGGTTACATCTTCTAACGAGCTCTTATATTGTGATGAAGTTCTTAGGATTACTTTGATTGATAAAGGAGGATTTATCATGTAGTCTTTAAACTAGTTTGCTACTAAATGACACGCTATTACTAGGACGATAGCGATATTAAGTGTAAGTCATTATATGCCATATGTATTAGTTGTCCTCATAATCAAATGGTGTGGAGATATTAGTATAACATGTAGGTGAGATGTAAGAGTATATTGTCACTGAACGTGACCAACTGCAGAGCACTCTGCTGTTAAGGGTAGCTTGCGAAAAGTATGGGTACAAGTGTCCCTCCGATCTGAGATCACCACGGTGATTTATAAGCAACTCACTATACTTTGATGCCAGATTATTTGAGTTTATAATTCAGTGATAAAAAATTTTTGGATGCAGTCAAGTACTTATCAAATCGATATGTGAGTTAAGATGAGATTGATCCCTCCGAATTAGTAGAAATTAATGTATCAATGTATTTTAATTTAGCAAAATCTGGATCTAGATACTCCATGTGATGGATTTGAAAGATTGAAATATAATGTAGATGATTTATCTAGGATTGATAGTTAAATCTTAGATCGTCTTTGAGCATTCGAGTCAAAAGGATGAATTATACAATAACTATACACCAGTAGATTCTTGAATGTTTTTTCACCATCATTCGATCTATTCGGACATCGAGTCACCATTGCTAGATGGTTACATCGATTAATTCAAAAATTTATTCTTGTGCTACTGATTTAGGTTCAAACCTATGGGGTCATACTCAAAAGAAGTTTCTAACTAATCATGTAGTTGATCAATAATTGAGAATCATTCAAAGACTTAATCATCAATTCGATTGATGATTAACCTTATGCAAAAGTTATAATAAATTTATTCACTAAGTATTAGTAAATTAATGAAGGATTAATTAGCAATTAGATTATTGATTGACTTAATTTGATTGAGTAAAGAGGATTAAATAAAATCTAATTGAATTAGATTCAATTAGGTTTGATCTGATTAGGTTATGAGATGACCTAATTACTAAGAGAGAATTGTCACTGATTTGATCAGAAATTTAGTTCAATCAATTTTTAATTTGATTAAGATTTGAATAAAAAATTATAAACCTAATTATATTGGATTTCATCTATTTTATTTGGGCTAAACCAGATGAGATTTGGTTAAGATTCAGATAAGAAAATTAAGAGTCCATATTGAAATGGACTTTTCTTCGTTGCGCACCAAAGTTTGATGCCCACTTTTCATCATGCATAAATAGTTTTTGCATGAGATTTTTTTACACCAAAGTGGTCTTCTCCCTTCCTTTCTCACGTCCAAATTGGGTAGGATATGGTTTTAAATGGTATGTTCAAATCGATTTGAAATAAGATACCTTTTAGATAATGTTTGACATTATCTACAACCTCTCCATGCCACTTTCTTTGATTCCATTATTTTGTGCGACAAAGTAAGGTTTCTCACCATGGAAAATCATATTAGGATCTGATTTCATGTGAAAAAATAAGTTTTGGGGTGTCCCATATTTATTTTGAGTGTAAAAATTGTGAAGGTGTGACAACTATGGAAGAGTCCAAGACGTGTAGGACTCTTCATCCCCATCTCCTTACACATTAAAATAAAAAGAGTTTTATTTCATTCTCGTGCATGTAAAACACCAGAGGAAGAGGCCTTCACATGAGGAAGCTTTGGGGCATGTGTTCTTGGTGAAAAAAAGAGAGGAGAGTCCTTTATCTTTGGGTGTGCACAAAATCTAGTCTTCTAGAGTTTCTATCTTAGGGTTTAGGAAGAGAGAAAAATAAAAGAGAAAATAGTTTTTTCTCCTTTCTTCTTCTGTACCTCTTCATCTCCTCTAGAAGTCCATCTTCAATCTCTAAAAATATTTTAGAGATTTGAAGAAAAGATTCAGATCAGCCAAGGAGAAAATTTTCGTACGAGCTAGCACTTCCGAGAAGACTGATCATATCAGGACTTCGAGTGGACTTTCTATAGAGATCGGACGCATGTGCAACTGCGACCAACTAGCAATGATCATTTTCACCATATCTCTCAGTAGTGACAATCATCGATCCATACTCAGATATCAAATTTTGAACTCAGATAGGTGTAGATTTGATCTACTACTTACGTCCATGCATGCAGATTTTATCGTCTATATTTTTCAAATTTTATATGCAACATACATGTCATAAATCCTAGAATAGATTGATTTGATAATTAAATTATATGCATGTTAGGTTGATATGATTAATCTAATTATCTTTCGCTATATTTTATTTAAAAAAAATATTGAAATACATACATGAAATTGCCTACGTTTCCAACAAAATCTTATGAAAACTTCTTTCCATCATTCACCTACAATAGCCATGGATTTTAGGACTCAATCTCATGAATTATATAAGACCTCTTTCTGTCTATCACGATCGATAGATTTTATATTGGTGCATATCCTATTCCTACAATAAACTTACTGTAGCCAACATACACCTCAAAGTTCGGAATGACTAGGTAATCAAGTGTTAGTACAATCAAGCTACAGCAATCTCACTATGAACAGTCGAGGCACCATAGGTTAAAAAACTGTCTATATAACTGTAACTTTGAGTAAGTCACCGACGAGTGAGTAGCCATTTTAGTAACTTCTCATATTGATAATGCTTAGTACTCTTGATCTCTATCAAGCACCTGCACTCTCACTCTAATATCCCCATACTATCAATTCAAGACTCGTCTATCTATAAAAGAAAGTAATCTATGCATCGATCTATCTGAATCAGTCACCATCTTCATGACGACCATTGATCGAAAGTATTTAGGAGTTAACCTCTAATGACATGTACCTCAAATTCTTAACTCTTGAGAATACGTATCAACATTCATTAATTTCTTAAATGATTCTTGGACAT
Source organism: Elaeis guineensis (assembly GCF_000442705.2). NCBI lineage: Eukaryota > Viridiplantae > Streptophyta > Magnoliopsida > Arecales > Arecaceae > Elaeis > Elaeis guineensis. The sequence goes on from NC_026001.2 coordinate 14,872,729, forward strand.
AATTAAAGCACAACATGAATGGGAAATAATTCAAATTTATTTATTTCAAAAATTTTAATTACAATATTATGCCTAAAAAATGTGAACATGTATCAATCAATTTGATTTTTAGAGCATACATCTAACAAACTCCAACTTGACCTAAAGCTAATTGGCCATGAACTTAAGCCTCATCTTCTTAAAGTAAGCTTCGATCTTCTGTTAGCTCAGTGACTTAGTTAGCGGGTTAGCCACATTCTCTGTGGAGTTGACTCTCTGCACCTCAATGAATTTCTTCTCAAGGTATTCATGAATCAGATGAAATCATCACTCAATGTGTTTGAATTTTTAATGAGATCTTGATTCTTTAGCGAGCACTATGGCACCATTATTATCGTAGAAGAGTGGAATGACATCTGATGGTATCATATCTAGTTCCACAATGAACTTCTTGAACCAGAATTCTTCCTTAGCAGCCTTCGGCATGGTGATGTACTCTGCCTCAAAGGTTGAATCTGTACTAATCGGTTGTTTAGAACTCTTCCAACTAATCGCACCATCATTGTATAGGAACACAAAATCATATATAAACTTTCTATCATCAATATCCTATATGAAGTCTGAGTCTGTGTATCTCTGTACCCGCAAATCTCCTCCTCCAATGATCAAGAATAAACTCTTAGTCCTTTTTAAGTACTTAAGGATATTCTTTACAGTAATCTAATGCTCCTCATTTGGATTCGATTGATATGTGCTTGTGACACTTACAGCAAGAGCAATATCAGGTTGGGTATATAGCATAGTGTACATGAGGCTTCCTATAGTAGAAGTATAAGAGATTTTGCTTATATGCTAAATCTCTTTAGGTGTAGTAGGATACATTTTTTGGAGAGATGAACTCCATGCCTGAAGGACAATAAAATCTCTTTTAAAGTTTTTCATACTGAACGACTTCAGCACTTTCTCTATGTACAGTTGCTGTGACAAATCTAGCATCCTTTTAGATCTATCTTTATAGATCTTTATTTTCAGAATATAAGATGCTTCTCCAAGATCTTTCATAAAAAAGTCTTTGAATAACCAAATTTTTATAGAAGTCATCATGAGAATGTCATTCTCAATTAAGAGGATGACTATTCCTTTAAATATAACTAGTCCTACACCCATGCGATGCACAAAAATTAGATAAAAAATTATAAATGATAATAAAAAAATAATATATTTATTAAATTATATAAAATAAAGATGAAATATAGTTAAAGATGAGAAAATTAATAATAAATAATTAAATTAAACTTATATAAAAAAATTAAAGAATGGAAAAAGAAGATCTATGTATCCAACGTTAGAAAATACCAATATGTTCCTATATTTTGGAAAGTATTTCTTATTATTTTAAGTCTCCAATATAAAGGCAAATAGGTATTTTTAGATTCAATATCTACCATTTAATTCTCAATGAGCAACTAAGCAAAAAGAAAAAATCTAATGAGGAAAGAAAATAGTGTTTATGCCAGATAGCTATTGTAAAGTAAAAATAAAATATCCAATGAACATCACTGTAAAAGAATAAGTAATTAAATAATCATCTAGAAGAAATAAAAGTAAAAGAAGGTAGGTTTCTTCAACAGAAAATATCATCATTTTATATTTTTCAAAAAAATAAAGATATTTTATTAACAAAATCTTTCATATTGCACCTCAATCTTTTTCTCACTTAATAAACATTTTTTGTTTGATGCAATTAGAGGATAATTCAGTAGCCAAACCTTCATTAAATATTTCATCATCGAGCCTCTTGATAGGAGTAAGTTTCTTAAGAGGGATCATACTACTCTCATTTTTATCCTGTTCAGAAAAAAAAGGCCTGAAATAATTTTAAAATTTTATATACTAATTAGTCATCTCGTAGTATATAGGAAAGATCTTAGACATAATAATAATAAATTGATTTTATTTTTAATTCAATAAAGTAAGCACTATCAAATTTTATCAAGACTATTTTCATTTTCGAAATCATCCATCAAAACCCTAAGAATGTTTCTGCTCAATAAAATCTTGTTGCAAAAAATAAAATAATTGAATATAAAAATTAATAATAATATGATGATTAAATAGACAAGCATGCAGGAATTATAAATATATAAGTAGAAAAAAGTAATATTGTACCAAGAAAAAAAAAGGAGCAGCACTAAAGCAATACAGTTAAAGATGAGAAAATTAATAACAAATAACAAAATTGAACTCATATAAGAAAAGAAAATGAAGAAAAAGCAAAGGATGAAAAAATAGAATTGATTGTAGTTAAAAGGATAAGTCATCTGAGCCTGGTGTGTTTAAATCCTTTATATCAACTCATGCTTTTGGTGTAACATACACTTTCACTTGCAATGAATATAGATAATACATGCTTCTAAAAATAAAATTATGTTCGAGACATGCTATTTTTTTAATGATTTAATTTTTTTATAATAATTATTTTCATTAATGAAGTCATAACAATAGGATCGTCGAGATTTTCTTTTAAGAAAAGAAGCAGCATCCATAGCTAATTTATCTCACAGGCACCATTTCACCTTAATTTTTCTGTTTGGAAGCGATACTCATTCATAATTTAAAATATATATTTCTAACTAGATAACAAATTCTTATTGTGAAACACTTACCCCAAGCCTTCAACCTCAAGTTCTATTTTCTTCTTTGATTTTTCATCCTTCATTTTATCTTCAATGTCTCCCACCCTAGTAAGCAAACTAATAGCATCTAAAACCATATGTAACTACATAAATTTTAAATATCATTATCATAATAGACAAATATGATTAGCATAACAATAATAAATACATAGATCCCATTGTATATATCAATTAAACAAGCATATTTCTTTTCACTAGCATTTGAAGCAATATTTTCAAAAGACATGAATGAGTAGCAAGTAAGGAGAATCTTGGGATCTTCACATGGATGAACAATGGTCTTGTATTGGAAGTTAATTTTATAATAATTCATTATGATTCTGAAATTTTCAAATAGGACTCCTACTAAATAATAATCCAACACATATATATTGCTTTCAGTCAGCAAGGGCTTAAACTTATAAACCAATATGCTCTTTACACTTGCATGAATCTTCTCACCCTAATGAAGTAGTTAAAATGATTAATATAACAGAAGTTAAACCATGTATATGCACTGATAGAAATGCATCAGATCAAACAGAAAAGATAAGAGAAAGAGAGAGAGAGAGATCAGGGGTGTTAATCTGGGTAACATTGCTGATAGTTCATTAAAAATACTAATTTAATAATACTAAATCTTAGTAGTTACTTACCAATTCATCTGAAAGCATAAGCGAGTACACTATATGACTTGAATCAAAGATGAGAGACTTAAACACTATAACAAATTATTAGAGGGAAGGCTAGGCAGTGTGGGGGGGTGGTGGTGTGAAGGCATGCAAAAAATCTTTAATACAAAAAACTGATTAGAAGGAAATGCTTAAGTTTCATATAACATCTTAAATAGTATCCACTGTTCTTAGGATGCAAGTTAATACCATATCTCCATTGATCAACAAAACTTCAATGAGGCAATGGCCAGATCATTAAAGTTTCATCAATACTTATACTTTATATATCCCTCATGATCCAGATTTTTAGCACGAACATAATGAGTAAAAAATTACCAACATTTCAAATTGATCTAGGGGTGTTAACCCATACAACATTCACAATAGTTCATTAAAAATACTGATTTAACAATACTAAAATCTAAATAGTTACTTATCAATTTATCCAAAAGCACTATTTCAAGAATGCATTCTTCCTTTTTTGGATTGGAACTGAATGGAACCTCTCACAATCTCATTATTCTAACCTTAATCTTTTGTGATTCAAAAATATCCTTGATATGATAAATTCTTCGGGCCATCATCGACATTGCAATTTTGCCAAGGGATCACCGACATTGGTATTGAAATTCTTATGCAGTTCCCAAGTATTGCCAAGAGATCAGATTTATGATTTCAAAGAATAATTTTAAATTTTAAAATATGATTGTTAAGAGAAAATTTTAAATTTTAAATATTGATTGATGGGTTGGTAGAGGATAATTTTAAATTGAGAGGATAAATTCTCTTTTTTTTAAGCTAGAATTTTATTGAGATTATATTTTTAGAAGACAACAGATGGTGGGAGTACTATCTGTAAGAAGAGATTGGGGAAGGGGTTGGAGATCGACATCTCAGTGATCGACCACCATCTCAGGCCACACCTGTAACCCAGTGGATCCAAAAACCTACCCGCACTCTATCTCGATCTCCGCCACATGTAGAGGAGAAAAAAAATAAAAAAATAAAACTCATAAAACTCGTGCATACTTGCCCCTAGAAAAACAAAGATTTAAAGGAGGATTAAAGATGGAATTATAGATTCAATATTAAAACCCTAACCATAAAACCTATGAGCTAGAGAAATCGAATCATCGAAGATGAAATCTGGAGTAGTAAAGAAGCAAAAAGCATGAGACAGAGTTATTGAGAGAGAAAATGCTGATCAGATCGAGCTTGGTTGTCGGAATGTTGCGTCAGAGGTTTCTTCATGCCCAACAGCCATCTCAAAGGATGGTCCATTTGCTGATGAGTGAATCCTCATCTATTTCGGATCCAATGATTCTCATAAAATCTCTCTTAACATCTTCATAACACCCTCGTCTCCACACTACATCAGATTCGTGCCCTATTTGGATTCTGAAAAAATTTAAATCTGATATGGATATATAATTCGATATAATTTTTATATATCTTTTTTAAATTATAATAATTTTATATTATTTAAATGTATCCGATCTGATCTAATTTTAAATTTTAATATTGGTTGATAAGTTGGTAGAAAAAAACTTTAAATTTTAAATTAAGGAGTCAGATTTCAAATGATCAGATTTAAAGAGAGAAAAAAATCTTCTTTTTTTTTAGTTAAGATTTTATTGAGATTATATTATTATTTATATGTATCTGATTTAATCTAATTTTAAATTTTAATATTTTTTGATGGGTTGGTAGAGAAAAATTTTAAATTTTAAATTAAGAAGTCAGATTTCAAATGATGAGATTTAAAGAGAGGATAAAATCTTCTTTTTTTTTTAGTTAGGATTTTATTAAGATTATATGTTCAGATGATGACACATGGTAGATTCTCAGCTATCATACCTCTATTTTTATATTATATATATATATATATATATATATATATATATATATATATATATATATAATCTGATCTAATTTTAAATTTTAATATTGATTGATAGGTTGGTAGAGAGAAATTTTAAATTTTAAATTAAGGAGTCAGATTTCAAACGATCAGATTTAAAGAGTGGATAAAATCATCTTTTTTTTTTTCAACTAAGATTTTATTGAGATTATATTATAATTTATATGTATCCGATCTGATCTAATTTTAAATTTTAATATTGATTGATGGGTTAGTAGAGAGAAATTTTAAATTTTAAATTAAGATGTTAGATTTCAAATGATGAGATTTAAAGAGAGGATATATATTTTTTTTCAGTTAGAATTTTATTAAAATTATATATTTGGATGATGAAATATGATAAATTCTCAGTCATCATATTTCTATTTTTATATAATATATTGATAAAAATTATTTTTAACCAAAAAAAATAATAGAAATTAGAAAGCTTGAGATTTAGTTGTGGGATCCTCCCATTTTTCTCCGGCGGCCATTGCTGCAAGCTTCCTTTTTTTTTTATTCTCTTTTCCTTTTCTTTTTTCATCCACCTGAACCCACTGGAGCTTTAAATACGTGCTTTTGTTGTACTTGACCATACACACGTGCGTGACAGGTTACAGCTCCTATTTTCATAGAAGGTGAAAGAATATTAAATCTATAGACAATTTATTGATAACAAAACAGAGGAAAAACATGGAAAGTCCCGCAGATGGTGCCCGCAGAACAGGGCGGCAGGTGATTGCTGGCTTAAACATGAAAAATATCAACAGTGCCGCTAAAAAAAAAAAAAGTGTAAGAAGCCACTTTGCAACTCGTATATAATTTAGATATGTTTTTTAAAAAATATATATGGGCATCTGTGGGCCATTTACTTTTAGATTTTAAAATTTTAAAAAATATCAATTAATCACTAAAATTTTAAATTTATATATTATAATATAATTTAATCATCTATTTTTATTTTAAAATACTATTACGTAGAGCCACTGGATAATGAAATTTTTGAATCTCATAACTATCTTTTCGAATAACTTAATAAAGAGCTCTTATTTTGGTGCGAATTGAAAGGGAGAGGAAGGATAGGCATGTAGATGAAGTGCTTTGGGATATATAAAGTGGATGGATAATAAAAATAGAATATTTTAAAATTTATACAAGCAAATAGATGACAAAAGATATAATATTTTGAGATCTACGTGGGTGGATGAATGATATAGGATGGAGAGTTTTGAAATCTATGCGGATGGATGGATGGCAAAAGATAGATCATTTTAAGACCTGGATAGATGCTAGATGATAGAAGATGGAGTGCTTTGATAGTTGTGTAGGTGGATGAATGAAAGAGGATGGAGTACTTTCAAATCTGTATAGATAGATGAATGTTAGAGAATGAAGTGCTTTAAGATCTATATAGATGGATGAATGATTAAGGATGGAGTGTTTTGAAATTTGTGCAACTACATGAATGACAAAAGATGAAGTGCTTTGAGATCCATGTAGAAGGATGCATGATAGAGGATGCAATACTTTGAGATCTATATAAATGGATGGATAATATAGGATAAGTACTTTGAAAGATGTGCAAATCGATAAATGATGGAGGATGGATTGCTTTGAGATCAGTACAGGTGGATAAATGACAAAGAATGGAGTACTTTGATATTTGTATAAATGGATAGATAATAAAAGATAGAGTGCTTTGAGATCCATGCAGACAAATGGATAATAGTTAAGTACATTAAGACTATGCAGGTAGATCAGTGATAGAGGATGGTGTGCTTTCAGATTTCACAAGTGAATGAATGATAGAAGATAAAGTGCTTTGAGATTTATATAGACAGATGATAATAAAGAATGAAATATTTTGAAATCTATATAGATGAATGAATGATAAAGAATGAAGAGCGTTAAGATATATACAAGTAGATGGATGTTAAAAAATAGAGCATTTTGAGATGTATGTAGATGAATAGATTATAGAGGATGGAGTACTTTAATATTTATGTAAATGGATAGATGGTAAAAGACTTTGAGAGATCTATGCAGATACATGGATGATAGAGTATGGTATACTTTAAAATCTGTGCAAGTAGATAAATGACATATAATAGAATGCTTTGAGATATATGCAAGTAGATAGATGACATAGAATGTAATGCATTGAGATTTATGGATATAGATGAATGACGGAGGAGAGAATGCTTTATGATCTATGCAGATATGGATGAATGATAGACTATAGAGCATTTTGAGATCACGTGAAGCTAGATCTAATGTCTCTGAATTTAGAATATTTTTATCTTTTTTCTCACTCCTTTAATAGTGTCAGATTCTAAATAGATGATTGGATTGCGATGCAATAAATTGGTAATTTTAGTAGCTAATTGATATATTTAAACTTTTAAAATTTAAGTATAAATAATCTTTTTTTTAATGGTCCTGAAGTGCTCTTCTTTTATGTCATAAGTTGGAGTTGATTCAGAAGAATTATGAGCACTCGTCAAGGGATGCTGTTGGTGCAAATTCATTTTTTAATTGTTGCACCATGGTTCGCCAACTATATCCAAGTAGCTTTTAATTATCCTTTCCATTAGTTCAACTAGCGCGCGAGAGGGGAAATCTAGCCGAGACTTGCACGGCTAAAGGAGAAAGTGGAAACCAATGGCTCCATGAAGTCGGTCGTTCTATCCTGGCTCCGGCCTCCGAGGGAATAGTAGTCACCATCACTTGTTCTGCCCGAGAGGGCAAGTCATACATCACTGTTTGTCAACGACACTAGAAAAGCTTTGATGTCCGCAATTTTTACCAGCTATTAGATTGGGATATGTTGGATAGAGAGATGGGTGGATCAAGAATTTCGTTGCAAGTCAACATCCCCTGTGGTGCACATTTTTACATCTGGTACAATGCTTGATGGCTGCCATATCATTCGATCATAAAGATAAATAGCTATCAAAATCATCAATGCACGGCATGTATCGTACATAGCATGCCTTGTATTATAGGCAAAGCATCCTGTTTGATGGCCATCTATCGACAGACGAAGATAAGTCAATATAAAGTCAATTGATCCCACAAAAAAATTTAAAAAAATTAAATATATATAAATATAAATATATCATGAAAAAAAAATTAAAATTGATACCATTAATTTTATGAATTGACTCCAAATCTCATGTAAAATTTAAAAACAGTAAAAATAAAAAATACCACATCGATCAAAAAAAAAAATTATGATCCATAATCTCTCTCTTTAATGATTGACATGTCCTACTTTTCTCTCCTTCTTTCGTACCATTTTGACCTCTCCCTCTCTCTCCTTCTTTTTTTATTAATTATTTCTTTATTTATCTTTTAATAACCCATCCCAACTTCATTCGTCTGCCTCTTATATTTAAATTTCACATCAATTTATTTTTTATATCCTAAAAGGACTACATTAAAAGATGAAAAAAATAATTATGATCTATATTCTCTCTCTAATGACTCACAAATCTCACTTCTCTCCCTCTCTCATGCAACTTGGACCTCTTTCTCCATCTCTCATTCTTTTTCTTTTTTTGTTCATTTCTTTATTTATCATTTAAACCCCACATTAATTTATTTTTTATATTTTTATTAATCCTAATATAATAGAAAATTATATGCTCTTCTTGTCTCTCTTCTTAACCTAAATTAGATATGTCTCTTTTTGTATTTTTTTTTGTAACACTCTTATAATTTTTTTTCTCTGTCTTCTCCTATTTTCATTCATATCAAATATATATAATTAATATAATTTTTTGTTAGTCACTATAATTTTAATATTTAATAATATCTAAGATTTTACTATGGTCACTACAGCAAAATACATTTTAGGCAGTGATCTTTGGCTACAAAATAACATTTTTGTAACCAAAGAAGTAAGCAAGGCATGGTGCATGCAGATTTTTAATTTTTAAAAATCATGAATACAGTAGAATAAAAATCTAATCTAGATTAAATACTTTAATTTATCTAACATACATGAAGTAGATCTAATCTATATGTAATAAAATTGATCACATACTTTTAAGATGCTGAAATTTAAATTAGATTTAAACAAGAACAAAAAATTTGGAGATTTGATCTCCATACCTTTACGTGGATAGCCTTTCACCGCAATCTGATAATTGTGATAATCTGATAAGTTTTTCGATGAGCTGCACACGCATTTGGCCTCTATGGATATCCACATGAAATTTTTGATTCGATCAGAGGCTCCTGACTTCATCAGGGTGCTAACTTTTTTACAGAAATCGTTTCTTGATGGTTGATTTTGGTTTCTTCTTCAGATCTCTCAGACTCTCTCAGATTTCTAAAGAGAAATATGAGGAAGATAAAGGAAAGATTAGAATCTAGAGAGCCCTTTCTCTTTTCTTTTCTCTCTTCCCAAAATCCCATGCCATACAATAGGAAGTAATCTAAGAAAATCCTAGGGATCTCACGCCTAAGAGGAGATGCCTCTCCTCTACTTTTCATGCACCCAACAAAGCCCCACACCCTCTCTCAGATTTCATACCCGAATTCTCAATTTTCTCATGGTGGATGATCAAGTTTAATGCCAAAAAGAATAGTTTTTTTATGGCTGGCATCCAAAAGAGTTGGGATGAAACCAAGCTCCATCCAAGATAAGGCTTAATTCTTATCCAATTGAGCCTAGAATTCAAATCAAAATTTGAACTCAAAATCAAACTGATTTTCTCCAATCCATTGGTGTGAAATAGGAAGGGCGACAACACATGTTTGCATGAAGAAACCACACACAAAAACAAAAATGGCATGATGAATTTTAGCATGGACTTAGGGTGTGGCGCAAGGGAAGAAGTCCAAACCAATTTGGACTCTTGGTTGATCCAATTTGGTCACTATCCAAATCCAATTTGGTTAGACCCAAATAGAGAAAAGAACCTAATCTAATTAGGAATCCAATCTCCTTAATGAAATTCTAATCCAATTAGAAATTAATTGAACCCAAGTCCTGATTGAATTAGTCTCCCTTGCAATTGAAATATCTAACTCAATGAGGCTTGATCTCATCAAACCCAAATTAAGTCAAATTGAATCCGATTCAATTAGACTTGATCCTAATCTCATTACTTAATCAAATTGAGCTAATTAACAATCTAATTACTAATTAATCTTTTTATAATTCATTAACTCTTAGTAAATTATTTTATTATAATTTTTATACTAGATTAATCATCAGTCACATTGATGATCAGATCCAATAGCGATTCATAATCGCTAATCAACCATCTAATCGAATAAAGATTCTTTTATGTGTGATCTCATAGATTCTATTCTGTCTGATAGTAAGATATACTATGATCCTTATCATAATATCATCGAAACTCTTTTCAATAGATTGGAACGATTCTAACTCTATCCATCAACGATCATCGATCATTAAGATGATACTCGATAAGTATCATGAACCACTAGTGACATCTAGTAGTATATAGTGACAATCTAGCATAATGAAATATTGAGCCTTTAAGTATAGTTACCGTGTAGCTGAATTCTTTTATCGTGAGTCCTGATAAGATGTGTGTCAAGGATAACTCATCAAATCTATTCATCCATCATATGTCAGATTCAATCGACTTGAGTCTATGTGAAATCTTATGAAAATTTTTTTCCATCATTCACCTACCATGGCCATAGATTTTAGGACTCAACTCATGAATTACATAAGATCTTTTTCTATCTATTAGGATCGACAAATCCTATATTGGTGCACATCCTATTTTTACAATGGATTTACTGTAGCCAATATACACCTCAAGATTTTGAATGGCTAGGTAACCAAATATTAGTGCAGTTAAACTACAGCAATCTCATTATGAATAATCGAGGCACCGTAGGTTAAAGAACTATTTACACAACTGCAACTTTGAGTAAGTCACCAACGAGTGAGTAGCCATCCTAGTAACTTTTCATATTGGTAACGCTTAGTACCGTTGATCTCTATCAAACACCTGCACACTCGCTTCAATATCTCCATACTGTCGACTCGAGATTCGTTTATCTAAGAAAAAAAGTAATCTATGCACCAATCTATCTGAATTAATCACCATCCTCATGACGATCCATTAATCGAGAGTATTTAAGAATTAACCACTAATGATACGTGCCTCAAATTCTTAACTCTTGAGAATATGTATCATCATCCGTAAATTTTTCGAATGATTTATGGACACAATTAAAGCACAACATAAATAAAAAATAATCTAAATTTATTTATTTCAAAAATTTTAATTACAAAATTATGCTCCTAAAATGTGTACATGTATCAGTCAATTTGGCTTCTAGGGTATATATCTAACAAACTCCCACTTAACCTAAAATCCTATCTTCTTAAGATGAGTTTCGATCTTCTACTGACTCAGTGGCTTGGTCAGTGAGTCAACCATATTCTCTGTGGAGTCGACTCTTTGCACTTCGATGAATTTCTTTTTAAGGTATTCGCAAATCAGATGAAATCATCACTCGATGTGCTTGAATTTTTTAATGAGACCTCGGTTCCTTAGTAAGTACTGTGGCACTATTATTGTCGGAGAAGAGTGGAGTGGCATCTGATGGTGTCACATCCAGCTCCACAATAAATTTTTTGAACCAAAATCCTTCCTTAGTAGCCTCCGATGCGGTGATATATTCTGCCTCCATGGTTGAATCTGTAATAATCGGTTGTTTGAAACTCTTCCAACTAACTGCACCACCATTACAATGAAACACAAAATCAAATGTAGACTTGCTATCATCAATGCCAAATATGAAGTCTGAGTCTGTGTATCTTTGTATCCACAAATCTTCTCCTCCAAAGATCAAGAATAAATTCTTAGTCCTTCTCAAGTACTTAAGGATATTCTTTACAGCAATCTAATGCTCATCTGGATTCGATGGATATCTGCTTACGATACTCACAGCAAGAGTAATATCAAGTTGGATACATAGCATAACGTACATGAGACTTTCTATAGCAGAAGCATAAGGAATCTTGCTCATACGCTGAATCTCCTTAGATATGCTAGGGCATATTTTTTTGAAGAGATAAACTTCATGCTTGAAGGATAATAGATCTCTTTTGGAGTTTTTCATGTTGAACAGCTTTAGCATTTTCTCTATGTATAGTTGCTGTGATAAACTTAGCATCCTTTTGGATCTATCTCTATAGACCTTTATTCCCAAAATATAGGATGCTTTTTCAAGATCTTTCATAGAAAATTTTTTGGACAACCATACTTTCACAGAAGTCATCATGAGAATGTCATTTCTAATTAGAAGGATGTCATCTATGTACAATACGAGGAATGTGACAATCCTCCACTGATCTTTTTGAACACATATGGTTCCTCCTCGTTCTTGATGAAATCAAATGATTTGATCATATCATTGAATCGAGTATTCTAACTCTGAGATACTTGCTTTAATCTATAGATAGATCTTTACAGCTTACAGACCTTGTGATCACTATAACTGAAAATAAAATCTAGAGGCTGCTCCATATAGATATCTTTCTCAAAATATCCATTCAAGAAGATAGTTTTCACATCCGTCTGCTATATCTCATAGTCATGAACTGCTGAACAACAAGCAGTATTCAAATGGACTTTAACATGACTATTGGTGAAAAGATATCTCGATTGTCAACATCTTCGTGCTGACTATAATCTTTAGCCACAAGTCTCACTTTAAAGATCTCTATCTTTCCATCTGAACTGATCTTTCTCTTAAAGATCTATTTATACCTAATAGAAACTATTCCTATTGGTAGATCTACTAAGGTTCATATCTAGTTGGTATGCATTGAGTCAATCTCTGACCTCATTGCTTCCAATCATTTTTCGAAGTTGATGTCTGACATCACCTCATCATAAGTTTTAGGATCATCAACATGGTCCATATCACCGATGATGAATGTTTCCTCTGTTGTGATCCAGGTGGTGTGCCCAAGGCCCAGGGGACCAAAGCTAAGGCCAAGGTCCATCATTCATGAGGACTTCATGGAGGCTCTAGGGCTAGTTGGGCCCTAGGTTGAAAGGCTGCGGGCCTTTCGGGTTCTTAAGGTCTAGGTTATGTGGACCTCAAGGGATCAACTCTTTATGGGCCAGGTCTGGGCCCAGGATAGGTGAGATTAGATCGAGTCATAGGTGTACATGGACTTGGGTTAACCTAATCTCCCATAGAGTTGGTCAAGAGAGTTTTGGGTTTGGGTCACTTGACCCTGTGTTTATATATACATGCACTGTATAGGTTTGATTAAGCCAAAAAATATGAAAACTCTTTCTCCCAAGTCTCTCTCTCTCTTCTCCCTCTCTCTCCAGCTATTCTCCATGCCCAGGAGCAAGAAACCCTAGGGTTTCTTGCCGCCAAGTCCATAAAAGGCAGGAAAAGCAGGGGAGGCGCTAGCCCCTCTCCCTTTGTGCCGCCAACCTTATTGCCTCTCCCTCTCTTGTAGCCACCCAAACATCAGATCTAGGACTTGAAATCTCTTGCTATGAGGTTGGTACAAGTTTCTCTCAGATCTGAAGTTGATCTGAGGTTGTTTGAGGCACGGGTGAGATCTCCATCAACAGATCTACAGGAAAGGCTGCAGCAGGACAGATCTGCAAGGTCTGGTTCTATCCACCTTCTTCCTTATCTAGAATGGCCCGATTCAAGATCTACAAATGGAAAGACCTCGATCCAGGCCTGATCTAGTTGGGTACCGGATCTTGAATTTTTTAGAGGTGATCTTAGAGGCGTTCTTCATCTGGAACGAAAGGCTGATGAAGAAGACAGCAACCAGGCTGATTTCGTCAAGGGCCTTCGATCGAGTCCAGAAGTCTCCAAATTTGTTCGTTGCTGGTTCTGCTGCACCCAAGGTCCATGGGAGGAGCCGGGATCGTGCTTCAATAGTTGGTATCAGAGCCACGGTGGTGAGGAAGCGGTTCCAAGCATGAAAAGTTAAAGATCCCAAGTGCTGAAAATTTTCAGTAAGGTACCATCAAGGTATATTCTATACTTCTTGATTTTATATTGCTTGTTTGGCTTGGATCTAATCATGGGCAGCAATATGAAGGTCAATTTTGAGAAGTTTGATGGCAAAAAAATTTTTTTCATGTGAAAAATTTGGGTGGAGGATCTTCTGGTGCAAGCAGATCTGGATCAGGCTTTGGATGAGAAGCCTGAGGGAATGACAGATAGACAGTGGGTATCGTTGGAGAAAAAAGCATGCTTGGTGATCAGAGGATATTTGGTGGATGCGGCGTTGTATTCAGTGCTGGAAGAAAAGACCTCGAAGGGCCTTTGGTCGAAGTTGCACACCATATATATGGGGAAGAATATGTGCAACAAGCTAATGCTGAAGAAGAGGTTGTACAGTCTTCAGATGCAGGAGGGATCTGATGTGATTGGCCACATTCAGAGGTTCGACCAGTTGTGCACAGAGTTGATGAATATTGGGGTGAAGCTGGATGAGGAGGATAAGTCCCTATTGCTTTTGTGTTCACTGCCAGGATCATATGACTCTTTGGTGACTACACTGCTCTACGGCAAGAAGACTCTGGAATATGAGGACATGATCTCAGTGCTGAGGTCTAATGAGCAAAGAAAAAAGTTGACCAGAGATCGGGCTCCCCAGGAGGGTTTGGCAGTAGGGGAGAGGATAGATAGAGGCAGAGGCAGAAGCAAGTCCAGGGGGCGGTCCAAGTCCAGAAAGGGAAAGAAAGAGATGAAATGCTTCAAGTGCAACGAGTTCGGACACTTCAAGTGAGAATGTCCACTATGGAAAAGCAAGAAGGGAGAAAAAAGTGGCTCAGAATCAGTGAGTGCAGTTGCTGGGCAGCATGTGGAGGATGATCTACTTGTGGTATCAGATGATTACAGGCATTACACAGAGGAGTGGATACTAGACTCTGCGTACTCACATCACTACACACCACACAGGTCTTGGTTTGCGACATACACCAAGATAGATGAGGGATCAGTGACTCTAGACAACAATCATCCTTGCAAGGTGGCTGGGATAGGGACAGTCAGGGTGATGATGTTTGATGGGATTGTGAGGACATTGACAAATGTAAAGCACATTCCGGAGCTGGAAAAGAATTTGGTGTCACTAGGCTACTTGGAGCACAGTGGATACAGCTTCAGCAGTAGGGCTAGAAGCGGAGTATTAAACATCTCCAATGGAGCTATGGTAGTGATGAGAGGCAGGAGGTTGGACAATAACCTTTATCGCATGGAGGAATCTATGGTGACCGGAGAGTCTGATGCAGCAGCTGCAGCACAGGACCAGCAGGGGACTTACAGGATGTGGCACTACCGCCTAGGCCATATGGGTGACAAGGGGCTGAGGGAGTTGAGCAGGAGAGGACTCATCTCTAATCTGGAGGATGGTGCTACAGGGGAGATCTGTGAGCCTTGTCAGATGAAAAAGCAGAGGAGAGTTCAGTTCAACATCAGTACAACCTGCAGTGCAGCCCCTCTGGAGTTAGTACACACGGATGTGTGGGGACCAGCCCCAGTTTTAGCTAGGAATGGGGCCAGATACTTCATGACCCTGATTGATGATTTCTTAAAAAAACTCTGGATTTACTTCATGAGAGAAAAGTCTGAGGTCTTCACCAAGTTCAAAATCTGGAGAGCTGAGGTGGAGAAGGAGTAGGGGAGGAGCGTGAAGTGTCTGAGGTCAGATAATGGTGGAGAGTACACCAGCAGAGAGTTCCAGGACTACTGTGAAAAGTGTGGGATCAGGAGACACTTCTCAGTTAAGGGGACTCCACAGCAGAATGAGATGGCCGAGAGGATGAACAGAACACTTCTGAAAAATGCACGATGCATGAGGCTGCAGGTAGGGCTTCCAAAGGCATTCTGGGTTGACACAGTTGACGCAGTGAGTTACTTGGTCAATCGATCACCTCACACCAGGTTGGATGACAGGCTTCCAGAGGAGGTGTGGTCTGGGAGGACAGTTGGGCTGGGCCATCTACGGGTATTTAGGTGCACGGCCTATGTGCACATTGGAGCTGGTGAGCGGAGCAAGCTAGACGCCAGATCACGCAAGACGGTGTTTCTATGCTATCCGCGAGGAGTTAAGGGATACAGGCTGTGGGATCCCTTGGAAAAGAAGGTCATCATTAGTCGGGATGTGACTTTTGATGAGGAGTCAGTCCTACGGAGGTGAGCAGGCATGGAGGAGCAGTAAGAGCAAGAGGAGGTCCAGCAGGGTGCTGCTGGACAGCTTACCTCTTTGATTTTGCCTCTTACAAGTACTATGGAAGGACATGACATTCAGGTGGAGAACCTACCTAAGGTGTCTTCACAGGTAGAGAGGACTCGGACGGATGATCGAGATGGAGAGGTCTAGCAGGAGCGAGCTGGACCGAGGACTGATATCAGTGTTGCCCTACACAAGCCCAAGAGGACCATCAGGAAATCGGACCGATATGGCTTCGAGGAGACGCTGTCATATGCCCTGGTGATAGTGAATGGAGATCCATATACGTATCAGGAGTCTATTGAGAGCCAGGAAATAGAGCGGTGGGTCCAGACGATGTCGAGGAGATGCAGTGTCTCCACCAGAACCAGACGTGGTGATTGGTGCAGTTGCCACAGGGGAAGAGGCCCATTGGCTGCAAATAGGTCTACAGTCACAAGGAAGGGCCTTCAGAGCAGGGAGGTATCAGATTCAAGGCGAGGTTAGTGGCCAAGGGATACTCCCAGAAGGAAGGCATCGACTTCAGTGAGGTCTTCTCTCTCATCGTCAGACATACTTCCATCAGAGTGTTGCTGAGCATTGTAGCAGCTCAGGATTTAGAGCTGGAGTAGATGGATGTCAAGACGGCATTCCTCCATGGGCATTTGGAGGAGAGGATTTACATGGAGCAGCCACCCAGTTTCAAGGATCCAGGATCAGAGGGAAAGGTTTGTTTGTTGCAGAAGTCATTGTACGGGCTAAAGCAGTCACCGAGGCAATGGTACAAGTGGTTCGACTCCTATGTGCGCAGCATTGGAAAAGGGTCTACAGTCACAAGGAAGAGCCTTCAGAGTAGGGAGGTATCAAATTCAAGGCGAGGTTAGTGGCCAAGGAATACTCCCAGAAGGAAGGCATCGACTTCAGTGAGGTCTTCTCTCTCGTTGTCAGACATACTTCCATCAGAGTGTTGCTGAGCATTATAGCAGCTCAGGATTTAGAGCTGAAGCAGATGGATGTCAAGATAGCATTCCTCCATGGGCATTTGGAGGAGAGGATTTACATGGAGCAGCCATCCGATTTCAGGGATCCAGGATCAGAGGGAAAGGTTTGTTTGTTGCAAAAATCACTGTACGGGCTGAAGCAGTCACCGAGGCAATGGTACAAGTGGTTCGACTCCTATGTGCGCAGCATTGGACTTTCCAGTTGCGAGTTTGATCCCTATATTTATGTTCAGTCTCTTGAGGATGGTTCTAGGGTGTTCTTACTCTTGTATGTGGATGACATGCTTATAGTATGCAAGAGTAGGAAGGTTGTGTAGGATCTGAAGGCATCCTTATCTCGGAAGTTTGAGATGAAGGATTTGGGCCTTGCAAGGAAGATCCTAGACATGGAGATTTTCAAAGATCGAGTCCAGAGGGTGCTGTATCTATCTCAGGGGGGCTACATACAGAAGGTCTTAGAGAGGTTCGGGATGAAGGGAGCAAAGCCAGTGAAGCTGCCACTTGCCGGTCACTTCAGACTCTCGAAGATCATTGCGCTACAAACTGAGGTGGAGGCTTAGGAGATGGAGACGGTCCCTTATGCTTCAGGAGATGGGAGCTTGATGTATGCGATGGTCTGTTGTAGGCCAGACATCACTCATGCAGTGAGTCAGGTTAGCAGGTTCATGGCGCAGCCTGACAGGGTGCACTGGAGAGCTCTGAAGTGGATATTTAGATACCTGACGGGTTCAGTTGGAGTTGGCATCTGCTACGGACAGCGAGGAGGTGCAGTGGGATACTCTGACATGTCCAGGGAGGCTTAGGGGCTGATTGGCGATTATGTAGATGCAGACTTCGATGGAAATATGGATACCCAGAGGTCTACGACAGGCTTCATCTTTAGCCTGTATGGAGGTCCTATTTCTTGGAGATCGAGTCTGCAGCCTATCACGACCCTATCCACTACAGAGATGGAATACATCGGGCTGACAGAAGCAGCTAAGGAGGTAATTTGGCTGAAGAATTTATTGATGGAGATGGCCTTACTCAGGAGGCCATTAGAGTGCATTGTGACAGCCAGAGTGCACTTCTACTAGCACAGAACTCAGTTTATCATGCAAGGACAAAGCACATCGACATTCAGTATCATCGAATCAGGGAGCTTGTGGAGGATGGCGAGGTGGAGCTGGTAAAGGTACACACCAAGGAGAACCCAGCTGATGCATTTACGAAGGTACTTCCACGGGACAACTTTCAGAGATGTGTTAGCTGATTCGGCTGATGGACAGAGTGGAGCTGGTTAAGGCCTTGGGACACCAAGGTGGAGATTGTTGTGATCCAAGTGGTATGCCCAAGGCCCAGGGGACCAAGGCTAAGGCCAAGGTCCATCATTCATGAGGGCTTCATGGAGGCTCTAGGGCTAGTTGGGCCCTAGGTTGAAAGGCTGTGGGCCTTTCGGGTTCTTGAGGTCTAGGTTATGTGGGCCTCAAGGGACTAACTCTTTATGGGCCAGGTCTGAGCCCAGGATAGGTAAGATTAGGTCGAGTCATGGGTGTACATGGGCTTGGGTTTGTTGGGAATAGTGTCCCAAAGCCAATCGTCAGCCTGTTGACGGTTGTGCTCCTTTTATATTAGTACATGAATTATAAATAAATAAAAGTTATTTTGGTATTTCTTCATCACAAATGTTTCATCTTCTAATGAACTCCTGTGTTGTGGTGAAGTGCTTAGGACTATTTAGACTCGACAAAGGAGGATTTGTCGCTTAGTCCTTAAACATGTTCGCGACCAAATGATATGTTGTTACCAAGGACGACAATGTTTATCGAGCATAGGTCGTTGTGTGCCATATGGGTTGGTTGTCCTCATAACCAAAGAGTGTGAAGACACTGGTATGGCATACAGGTGAGATGTAATGGTATATTTGCACTGAACGTGACCAACTCCGGAGCTATTTCTGCTGTCAAGATTTGCTCCGATGGGATATGGGTATAAATGTCCCTCCGACCTGAGACCGCCACGGTGACTTGCAAGCAACTCACTGCACTTAGGCACTGGACTACCTAAATTTCTAAATTCAATGACGGAAGGCTGCTGGGTGTAGTCAAGTACTTGACTTGTCGGTGCATGTGTCAAGATGGGATTGACCATTCCAGTTTAGGAGCTGTGTACAGTCATGTTTCAATTTAGTAAAATCTTGGCCAGGATAGTCCTAGTGAGGAGTCACAGGACTAATTGAGTTGAGCACGATTCGGATGATATCATCAGGGTTGACAGTTTAATCTTGAGTCGTCCTAAACACAGGGGTCAAAAGGGATGAATTATACGGTAACCATATTCACGTAGGTTCTGAATATTGCGATTGCGATTATTTGACCTATCCAATCGTCGGGTATCATTGCTAGATGGTCACTTCGATTAGTACAGAAATTGGTTCCTGTGCTACCGGCTTAGGTTCGAACCTGCAGGGTCACACACATTAGTGGTTCCTTTCTGATCAGATGGCTGATTATGAGTCTTATATGTCTGGGACTCTATGATTGAGAATAAAGATTTTCTGATCATGAGTTCCACACATTTTGGATACCGGGGTCAAAATTTTGAATTTTGAATTTGAAATTTGAACTCTTTGATCAGGATTTCATATCGATGGTCTCTGATGCCTGATTGTCCATCGGATTTGGACTCAATATTTATGAGAGGTTTAATTAGAGATTTGATCGCTAAGTAACTTAATTTGATTGAGTAATTATTTTTGGATCAAGTCCAATTGAATTGGATTCAGTTTGGATTGACCCGATTAGGTTAAATGTTGACCTAATCGCTAAGGTGGTTTAGTTCCTGATTTGATCAGGGGTTAGGTTTAGTTAATTTCTGATTTGATTAAGATTTTATTGAGTCTAATTAAGCTTAATTAAGTTAGATTTAATTTATTCTAATTGTGCTTAACCTATTTAGATTAGGTTGGCTCAATTAGGTTCAAACCACCTTGACTTTTCTCCCTGCGCCACCTCACTTCTTCTGTGCATATTTAAATTCACGAGAAGCAACTTCTCATAAATTTTCTCCACGCAGAAGCCATCCCATGCCCACCCTTATGCGCCAAATATCTGGATAAAAATAAGTTGGTTGGCCATTCAAATTCAAAAGAAAATTTGAATTTGAATGAGCAACCAACTAATCCGTGCGCCATGGTCTTATCTTGTGCGCTCCATATTTTACACGAGAAAATGTTTCTCGTGTAAACTCTCCATGCACAAATCAACTCATGCCCATTCTCTTCTCACGCACAAGTGGATAGGGATGAGTTGGTTTTGCATTTGAATTCAAATTTGATTTGAATTCAAATGTGCAACCACTTATCTTTATCCTCTCACGCGGATAAGACACGTTCGATGTTGTTTTAAAAAGAGGAGAAAGATGGGAAGTGCGTAAAAATTTTAGGAGAGAAACTTTGGGGTGTGAGGAAAGTCTGTGCGCAAGGTGAAGGTCTAAAACCTTCCGAGAGAAAAAGAAAGAAAAGAAAGAAAATTGAGCGCAGGGTTTCTAGTGTGTACCCTAGGATTTCTACCTAGGGTTTGGGAAGTGAGATTGGTGTGCCACGAGTGTCGTGAGTCCATCAAATTTCAGAGAGAAATCCATCAGCCTCTCAAGCAACCGTGCAGATGATCCGCAGAGGTCAGATATTTGTGTGGCTGCGACGTGACGATCAGAGCCCCCCGACGGTGATCAGATTGTGGTGATCGACTATCCGCAAAAGGTGATGTGTTCTGAACACAGTACTGTAAAAGGTTTACTGATTCAAATTTGAATTTCAAATTTAAATGCATGCTATTGTATCATATTTAGATCCTAGTATAGGGTTAATTATTATTAATTAATGAGATTAATTAATAATTTCACTGTAAAATAGTAATTTTGAAAAAATTTTAAAATTATCATTTTGCCCCTGCACTAAATTTTTGCTACAGGGTTAACCTAATCTCCCATAGAGTTGGTCAAGGGAGTTTTGGGTTTGGGTCACTTGACCCTGTGTTTATATATACATGCACTGTATAGGTTTGATTAAGCCAAGGAATACGAAAACTCTTTCTCCCAAGTCTTTCTCTCTCTTCTCCCTCTCTCTCCAGCTATTCTCCATGCCCCAGGAGCAAGAAACCCTAGGGTTTCTTGCCGTCAGGTCCATAGAAGGCAGGAAAAGCAGGGGAGGTGCTAGCCCCTCCCCCTTTGTGCCGCCAACCATATTGCCTCTCCCTCTCTTGCAGCCATCCAAACATCAGATCCAGGACTTGATATCTCTTGCTATGAGGTTGGTACAAGTTTCTCTCAGATCTGGAGTTGATCTGAGGTCATTTGAGGCACGGATGAGATCTCCATCAACAGATCTATAGAAAAGGCTGCAGCAGGACAGATCTGCAAGGTCTGGTTCTATCTACCTTCTTTCCTATCTAGAATGCCCCGATTCAAGATCTACAAATTGAAAGACCTCGGTCCAGGCTTGATCTAGTTAGGTACCAGATCTTGAATTTTTTAAAGGTGATCTTAGAGGCGTTCTTCATCTGGAACGAAAGTGTCACGCCCCAAACCCAACACCTGAGTTGGGCACATGACACGGCCACACAAAACCTAGAGCAGCACCCTAGGATCATGTAAGGCCTAAAAATTTAACACTTCAAAATTTTAAATAACCAATTAAATACCAAATCAATCAACCAATGTCACAACTTCAAATCAAATGCAACTTGTTCAATACAACTATTCAAATGTTCCTTGGCATCAGAGAATTTTTAAACTAACTAAATTACTAAAGACTTCAGTCCTCATTTGCTCTCGCCCAAACCATCCAATCTAAGTTTCCTGTGAGTTTGAAAAAAAATAAGAAGAAAAATATGAGCTTCTCCAACTCAGTAAGAATCACTGCACATGTACATCAAGCCAGTAAATAGAATTAATATTTCTAAAACCAATGCAATTAAGAAATCTTCTAGGTATACAATAACTGAAATAATGTCACAAATATGCATACGTATCATCATACATCATCAGGTGGAATCTTCATTCATTGTTGAATTTCATATTAAATATTGTATCTTCTCACATTTTCAATCTGTCAATGTTTTATCCCCTTTTGGTTTTAGACTAACCCAGACCATACCTCAATCTCTTTCCAATCCAATTATTCCTTTATAAAAGCCTTTCAAGGCTGTCCCAGGATGAGCTCCTGGCCGACTGTCCCACGTACGAAAGCCCATGAGAGGCTGTCCCAGGCATAAGCTCCTGACGGACTGTCCCAGGCATGAGCTCCTGACCAGCTGATCCACCTGTAAGCCAGTGAGAGCTGTCCCAGGCATAAGCTCCTGGCCGGCTGATTCATATATCGAGGTTAGTCCAAAACATACCCTTTTCATTCAATTCTGAATTTTATCGAATTATTTTAAATTACAGAATGAATAAGTTGATAAATCATGTCCATAAGATTCATACCATCAATCATAAAAATTCTTTCATAATATACTCATATAAAAAAAAATATTCATATAAGCCATATCTCAATGTCTCAAACATAGAAAATTCATCGATTATAATTTCAATATTGCAAATTCAACATATAAAACTAACAAATAAATAACATAAATTTAGCGATGATCATATACAGGATTCTTACCTCGATAATTGGGAATTCAAATTCACAACCTTATAGTTCGAAAATCAAGCCCTACTCGTTGTCTCCCTGATCGTTAGACTGTTCTCCTATCAAACAAAAATAAATTGATTTAACCAAATAAATTTTATATATATTTTGAGGTCATCTGACTCATACCCATGATCCCCCACCTTTTATATATATATATATATATTATTTATTTATTATATTTTTTTTTTAATTAAAGAAGAGAGAAGATGCTTCTTCTTCTTCTCTCCTCACATTCGAAAACAGGGACCCGAGCCCCCATCCGAACCTCTCCCCACATCCCGACCCAGAGAGCACCCCCAGCCACCTTCCCCGGCAACGTCCCGACGCCGGCAATGCTATCGTGTCGGCGGTAGGGTCACCCTCCTTGTTGCCGACGGCAGAGAAGGAAGAAAATCATAAAAACAAGGTATCCCTGTTTGAGCCCGAACCGGGAGCCCGAACCGGCACCTCGCCGGCTTCCAAAAACACCGGTGACCGGAGAATAACAAGGAGAAGAGGAAATACCTTGTTCCGCCGTCCAAAGAAAGCTCCGATGACTCCCCTTTCTTTCGATCAACCCCCCCCCCCACGGTAACCTTTGAGAAAGTTTCTCAAAACCCTCGATTTTCCTCAAAATTTTTGGTTGTAATTTCCTAAGAGAGGACGGGGATCTTTATACAGGAGGTTTCCTACCCTAGCCGGACTCTTTGAGTCCGATTTTGCCGAAATCGTGAAGGAAGAAGACTCCGGCTAGGAGTCTTCCTCCTTCTCTATTTTTTTTTTTTTTGTTGGGCCGTCTGGGCTACAGGCCCAGATAATCGGGCTGCTACAATCTCCCCCCTTAAAAAAATTTCGTCCTCGAAATTTACATACCTGAGTTTTTAAAGAGTTGTGGATACTTGATCTTCATTTCTGTCTCGAGTTCCCATGTAGCCTCTCTCTCGCTATGATTGCTCCATTGGATCTTCACATAAAGAATAATTCGATGTCGTAATACCTGATCTTTCTTGTCAACAATCCGTACTGGATATTCTTCATAAGTCATATCCTTCTGAAGACGCAAAGGTTCATAACTCACCACATGACTTGGATCTGGAATATACTTCCTCAACATCGATACATGAAACACATCATGAACACCAGATAAAGCCGGCGGTAATGCTAATCGATATGCAACCTCTCCGATCCTGTCTAAAATTTCAAAAGGGCCAATATACCTTGGACTCAACTTACATCGAACTCCAAATCTCATTACACCTTTAGTGGGAGAAATTCTCAGAAAAACATGATCGCCTACCTGAAATTCCAGCTCTCTTCTTCTATTATCAACATAACTCTTTTGCCTGCTCTGAGCCATACGAAGTCGTTCCTGGATCATGTGTACTTTTTTCACTATCTGCTGCACTATTTCTGATCCCAACAGTATTCTTTCTCCCACCTCATCCCAACGAATGGGTGATCTACATTTTCTTTCATATAATGCCTCGAAAGGAGCCATCTGAATGCTTGCTTGGTAGCTATTATTATAAGCGAACTCAACCAATGATAAGTGATTATCCCATGCTCCGCCTAAGTCCATGACACAAGCCCTTAACATATCCTCTAGGATCTGTATGGTTCGTTCTGATTGTCCGTCAGTTTGAGGATGAAAAGCTGTACTGAAATTTAACTTGATTCCAAGAGCTTTATGAAGACTCTTCCAAAACTGTGAAATAAATCTACTATCTCGATCTGACACAATAGTAACCGGTACTCCATGCAGTCATACAATCTGCTCTATATACAAACCTGCCAATCTTTCTAAGGAGAGACCAATCCGAAAGGGTAAGAAATGTGCTGATTTCGTCAATCAATCAACAATTACCCATACAGCATTATTATTTCGAAATATTTTAGGTAATTCAGTCACAAAATCCATAGTAATATGCTCCCATTTCCACTGAGGAATAAGAAGAGACTGCAGTGGTCCTGCTGGTCTTTGATGTTCAGCTTTTACTTGTTGACATACCAAATATTGGGCTACAAATTATGCAATATCCCTTTTCATACCAGACCACCAAAAATTTCTTTTCAAATCTTGATACATTTTTGTGCTTCCAGGATGCATAGTGTAAGCCGAACAGTGAGCTTCCTCCAGGATCTCGTCTCTTAATCCTGAAATCTTGGGAACACATAGTCTGTTTTCAAATCTCAATGACCCATCCTCATGTATCCAAAATTTTGTCTATATACCGGATTCCACTGCATTTATGACCTTTTGTAACTCTGAATCCTCCGTTTGGGCTGCTTTAATCATTTCAATCAAAGTAGGCTGTAGTACAAGATTTGCAAGCTGAACTTGAGAATCATGTGGTCGTATTTCAATTTCTGATTTCTTCAAATCCAGCAATATAGATTTTTGTAAGGTAATTAGAGCAGCCAATTCACCAGAAAATTTTCTACTTAGAGCATCGGCTACAACATTTGCTTTTCCAGGATGATAATTTATTGTCACGTCATAGTCCTTCAGCAGTTCCAGCCACCTTCTTTGTCTCATATTTAACTCCTTCTGAGTAAAGATATATTTTAAACTTTTATGATCTGTGAAAATCTCGCAATGCTCCCCATATAAGTAATGCCTCCATATTTTTAAAGCAAAAACTACAGCTGCTAATTCTAGGTCATGAGTAGGATAATTCTGCTCATATAACTTCAGTTGTCGAGAGGTATAAACTATCACCTTTCCTTTTTGCATCAAAACACAATCGAGACCTTTACGAGAAGCATCGCTATAGATAGTGAAACCCTCTGTCCCAGATGGAATGGTTAAGATTGGAGCAGACACCAATCATCTTTTTAACTCTTGAAAGCTTTGCTCGCATTCGTCTGTCCATTCAAATTTTACTTGTTTCTGTGTTAGACGAGATAGAGGCATAGCAATACTAGAGAAACCTTCCACAAACCTTCGATAATAGCCAGCTAATCCCAAAAAGCTGCGTATCTCTGATACGTTAGTGGGTCGGCTCCAGTCAACTACTGCCTCCACTTTCCTTGGGTCAACTGAGACACCCTCCTTGGAGATGACATGCCCGAGAAAAGTAACACTGCTCATCCAAAATTCATATTTTTGTAGCTTTGCATACAGCTTCTTTTCCCTCAGAGTTTGTAATACAGTCCTCAAATATTCTTCATGCTCGAGTGAGCTTTTCGAGTAAGTCAAAATGTCATCAATAAATACAACTACAAATCGATCCAAGTATGATGCAAATACTCGATTCATAAGATCCATAAAAGCTGTCGGTGCATTGGTCAGACCAAATGGCATGACCAAAAACTCATAATGCCCATATCTAGTCCGAAAGGCTGTTTTTGATATGTCTCCCGGCTGTATCTTCAACTGATGGTAACCAGAACGAAGATCAATTTTTGAGAAGACCTGAGCCCCTTGCAACTGATCAAACAGATCATCGATTCATGGTAAAGGATATTTGTTTCGCACTGTTACCTTGTTTAATTTTCGATAGTCTATGCAAAGCCGAAGGCTACCATCTTTCTTCTTTACAAAAAGTACTGGAGCTCCCCAAGGTGACACACTAGGTCTAATGAATCCTTTGTCCAACAACTCTTGCAATTGTTTTTATAATTCCTTCAATTCTGCTGGAGCCATTCGATAAGGAGCTTTAGAAACTGAACTCGTACCAGAGATCAGGTCAATAAAAAATTCAATCTCTCGATCAGGAGGTAGTCCAGGCAGGTCATCAGTAAAAACATCAGAAAATTCTTTCACAATAGGGATATCCTCTAACTTGAATTTTTCATTCTGAGTTTCTAATACAGTGGCTAGAAATCCTTCACATCCTTTTCTAAAAAATTTCTGAGCATGAATAGCTGAGATGAACTTCTGGTGAAAAAAAGATTTAGTACTCTTAAAACTAAACTCTGACTGATCTGAAATTTGAAACATTATTGTCTTTTGAAAGCAGTCAACTGTAGCATGATATGCTGCTAACCAATCCATCCCTAAGATTAGATCAAAGTCCTTCATCTCTAAAACTAATAAGTCTGCTTTCATCTCCCTATCCTCGATACTTAGTACACAATCTTTGCAAATTGAATTTACCAAGATCACCTCTCCACTTGGTGTACAGACACAGAGATTATTTTCTAAAGGTGTAGGAGACATCTCTTTATTCTTCTTAATAAAACTAGTTGCTATAAAAGAGTGGGTAGCTCCAGGATCAAATAGAGCATAGACATTGTTGGATGCAATTTTAATCATACCTGTCAGATATTCATTTATCATTCAGTGCTATATGTCCTTATATATCTAAGCATATAATAATTCATGACATATATATAAAAAAAATTTTAAGAGATCGATTCAGTACCTGTCACCACTGAGTTAGAAGCATTAGCATCCTGTTGTGTAAGTGCATAGACTCGTCCTTGGGTCTTTGATTTTTGTTGTCCCGCATCTTGTCTTTGTACATCTTGGGGTGCTCGATTAGCGGGGGTATTCTGATAATTTTGAGGCATCTGCTGTCTCTGAGATTCTCCTCCATTGCGGCATACAACTGCTTTGTGGCCATCTCGTCCATATTTGTAACATTGTCCCCCAGGCCATGTGCAATCTCGTTTAAGATGGGGTCCTCCACATCTATAACATATAATGCTCCCCTGATATTGAGTTTTACTTTTAACTGCAGACTGGCTTGGTTTTGGAGTTTTTGGCTTGAAGGCTCTGCTACTTTGACCTTGAGAATCAGTTGCTCGATCCCTTTTCTTCATACTTTTTTCTCTTGCTGCTTGAGCATCATTGAGTCCTTTTTCTATTATTAAATATTTGTTTATGACTTCTTTATAAGTGGGCAGCTCAAAAACAGTCACCAACTGTTGGATTCTATCCCTTAATCCATTCTCAAATTTTCTGGCTCGAATATTTTCCTCAGCTATCAATGCAGGGGCATATCTCGATAATTCTTCAAATTTGGCTGCATATTGAGCAACTGTCATGTGGCCCTGCACCAGACGATCGAACTCTCGAAATTTTTGGAGTCGGATACTCTGGAGAAAGTACTTCTCATAGAAAACCTTTCTAAATTCTTCCCATGTAAAAGGTACATCATTTGGCCCTAGCTTTTCAATTTCCATCTCCCACCAATCGGCTGCCTCACCTTGTAACATAAACGTGGCAAAAGTGACCTTGTCTTCAGCAGGACATCTCAAAGCATGGAAAACTTTCTCTATTGCTTTTAGCCAGCTTTCAGCTTCCATAGGATCTGAGGTCCCTGAGAATGCCGGTGGTGCATATTTTTTGAAGTCTAATAAATTGATTTGACGTTCATACTGATTTTCAGCTCTTTGTTGCTGCTGGGACTGTCGCTCCTGAAATATTTGTTGTATGATCTGTTGTTGTTGTCCCTGTTGTACCTCCAATATCCTCCTCATATCTTCCGTTGCAGCCACTTGTTGTTGAACCAGTACTTGCATTAATTGAGCTGCAGTAATTTGTTCCCCAGGTTGAATTTCAGGTTCTCCTGGAGTTTCTTCCCTGGGAGTGACCTCTGCAGGCTCAGTAGGATGTTCTTGTTGTGGTGCTTCATCATCCGATGAGGGTGGAGCATTTTCTTGTGGTATAGCTGGCTCCCAAGTATTAGAGCCATCCGCAAAATGAGTAGGTCTCCGATTTCGCCCACGCTCAGTCCCTCTTGCCATGACAACCTACACAATTTTACTTTAGTCAAGAATTTAAGAATAATATTTCATATTAGTCACTTTCCATCTAAAAGTCTATCCATATACTCTCTCTCTAAAATAAACCTTAGGATTCCTAAACCTAGGCTCTGATACCACTCTGTCACGCTCCAAACCCAACACCTGAGTTGGGCACATGACACGGCCACACAAAACCTAGAGCAGCACCCTAGGATCATGTTAGGCCTAAAAATTTAACACTTCAAAATTTTAAATAACCAATTAAATACCAAATCAATCAACCAATGTCACAACTTCAAATCAAATGCAACTTGTTCAATACAACTATTCAAATGTTCCTTGGCATCAGAGAATTTTTAAACTAACTAAATTACTAAAGACTTCAGTCCTCATTTGCTCTCGCCCAAACCATCCAATCTAAGTTTCCTGTGAGTCTAAAAAAAAATAAGAAGAAAAATATGAGCTTTTCCAACTCAGTAAGAATCACTGCACATGTACATCAAGCCAGTAAATAGAATTAATATTTCTAAAACCAATGCAATTGAGAAATCTTCTAGGTATACAATAACTGAAATAATGTCACAAATATGCATACGTATCATCATACATCATCAGGTGGAATCTTCATTCATTGTTGAATTTCATATTAAATATTGTATCTTCTCACATTTTTAATCTGTCAATGTTTTATCCCCTTTTGGTTTTAGACTAACCCAGACCATACCTCAATCTCTTTCCAATCCAATTATTCCTTTATAAAAGCCTTTCAAGGCTGTCCCAGGATGAGCTCCTGACCGGCTGTCCCACGTACGAAAGCCCGTGAGAGGCTGTCCCAGGCATAAGCTCCTGACGGGCTGTCCCAGGCATGAGCTCCGGCCAGCTGATCTACCTGTAAGCCAGTGGAGGCTGTCCCAGGCATAAGCTCCTGGCCGGCTGATTCATATGTCGAGGTTAGTCCAAAACATACCCTTTTCATTCAATTCTGAATTTTATCGAATTATTTCAAATTACAGAATGAATAAGTTGATAAATCATGTCCATAAGATTCATACCATCAATCATAAAAATTCTTTCATAATATACTCATATAAAAAAAAATATTCATATAAGCCATATCTCAATGTCTCAAACATAAAAAAATTCATCGATTATAATTTCAATATTGCAAATTCAACATATAAAACTAACAAATAAATAACATAAATTTAGCGATGATCATATACAGGATTCTTACCTCGATAATTGAAAATTCAAATTCACAACCTTATAGTTCGAAAATCAAGCCCTACTCGTTGTCTCCCTGATCATTAGACTGTTCTCCTATCAAATAAAAATAAATTGATTTAACCAAATAAATTTTCTATATATTTTGAGGTCATCTGACTCATACCCATGATCCCCCACCTTTTATATATATATATTTATATATATATATATATATTATTTATTTATTTATTATAATTTTTTTTTTAATTAAAGAAGAGAGAAGATGCTTCTTCTTCTTCTCTCCTCACGTTCGAAAACAGGGACCCGAGCCCCCATCCGAACCTCTCCCCACATCCCGACCCAGAGAGCACCCCCAGCCACCTTCCCCGGCAACGTCCCGACGCTGGCAATGCTACCGTATCGGCGGCAGGGTCACCCTCCTTGTTGCCGACGGCAGAGAAGGAAGAAAATCATAAAAATAGGGTATCCCTGTTTGAGCCCGAACCGGGAGCCCGAACCGGCACCTCGCCGGCTTCCAAAAATATCGATGATCGGAGAATAACAAGGAGAAGAGGAAATACCTTGTTCCGCCGTCCAAAGAAAGCTCCGACGACTCTCCTTTCTTCCGATCAACCCCTCCACGGTAACCTTTGAGAAAGTTTCTCAAAACCCTCGATTTTTCTCAAAATTTTTGGTTGTAATTTCCTAAGAGAGGACGGGGATCTTTATACAGGAGGTTTCCTACCCTAGCCAGACTCTTTGAGTCCGATTTTGCCAGAATCGTGAAGGAAGAAGACTCCGGCTAGGAGTCTTCCTCCTTCTCTATTTTTTTTTTTTTTTTGTTGGGCCGTCTGGGCTACAGGCCCAGATAACCGGGCTGCTACAGAAAGGCTGACGAAGAAGACAGCAACCAGGCTGATTTCGTCAAGGGCCTTCGATCGAGTCCAAAAGTCTTCAGATTTGTTCGTTGCTGGTTCCACTACCCCCAAGGTCCGTGGGAGGAGCCAGGATCGTTCTCCAATATCCTCTACATCCTCTGTCAGTATATTGATGTATCTTTCAGGTGGATATGAGATCCTACTAGATCTATGAGGTAGAATGGATTTCACTGGCTCTATGACTTGTTGCTCTTCAAAAATACTTTTTTCAAGCTGAATTTTTGTCCCATTACCTCCATCCTAGATAAAATCTCTTTCCAAGAATTTGGTATGCCGGCTCACAATTATATTGTGATACTTTGGGAGATAAAAATAGCATCCCAAAGACTATTTTAGGTATCTTATAAAATGAGCTCTCATAAATCTAGCTTTTAACTTATCTGTCTGTTGTCATTTGACATAGGTCGGACATCCCCAAGTTCTGAGGTAACCAAAATTTGACTTCTTACTATGTCATATCTTATATGGTATGGTAAAAACGAATTTAGAGAAAACTCTATTAATTAAGTAATTGGCAGTCATTAAGGTGTGTCTTCAAAGAAATAAAGGAAGATCAGTGAAGTTTATCATGGATCGAACCATATCCAATAGGATCCAATTTCTCTATTATGAAACCTCATTGAGCAGAGACATTCCAATTGGAGTCCATTGAGAGACTATACCATTATCCTTAAGATAACTGAAAAATTCTCCACTCAGGAATTCTCCTCTTCGATCTGATCGAAGCACCCTAAGTGATTTTTTAGTTTGCTTCTCTACCTCACATCTGAATTTTTTAAACTTATCAAAGGCTTCAGATTTGTATCTCATTAGTGATGAAGTAGAGATAACCTCTTCTGACCGGCACATCAAATGGGCTGTACACATCAGTATGTATCAGAGCAAGTACCTCAATGGTCCTTTTCCCATGTCCTACAAAGGATGGCTTGGTTATTTTTTTCTGAAGGCATAATTCATAGATTGGAATCGATTTATTATAGAATAAGTCTAAAAGACCATCTTTCACTAGTTTGTTAATCCTTTCTTCTCCAACATGACCTAGCCTAAGGTGCTACATGTACTTTAGATTAATCTCATCTCTGGATCTCTCAGATCCAACAACACTCACAATTTGTCTGGATAAATTAACTAACTCATCCACTTAATATGCAAATGGTAGAGGCTGTTGATTAAGTAACCACATGTAACCATTTTATTTTCAAAATAAATGATGCAATAATTCTTATTGAAACTCATTTCAAATTGATCCTGTGCTAAACATGAGACAAAAATCAAATTTCTGCTCACATTAGACACACAGTAACAGTCCCTTAGTTCTACACAGAAATCAAATAGTAGTTGAAGAGGATAAATCTCTACGATCACATCAGCAACTCTTGCTCCGCTTACTCATAGGGTCATCTATCCTAGCCTCGACCTTCTACATTTCTTAAGACCCTACATTGAAGTACATAAATATATACTAGAATCAGAGTTTATTACCCAACTGGCAGTAGAAGAAACCATAAAGTTAGTCTCAATTACGAGCAGGTTTGGCATACCTTCTAATGGTGTGTCCCTTGAACTCTTCGAGATCCCTATAGGCATTTTCTGATCTAAGACATAATCTAGCTTCTCGAAACACAAAATACTTTTCAAGTTCCATAGCAAATCTTTATAGTTGGAACCTGATAATTAGTTGATTTCTAAGATGTAGGCTAGACTATAGAGACAGACAATTTTCTATAGAGAGAAGAAGTTTCTAGTTAGACTTTTATAATTAATTTTAA
The DNA here is from genome assembly GCF_000442705.2 of Elaeis guineensis. NCBI lineage: Eukaryota > Viridiplantae > Streptophyta > Magnoliopsida > Arecales > Arecaceae > Elaeis > Elaeis guineensis. The sequence continues at coordinate 14,905,418 of NC_026001.2, forward strand.
TTTATTTTAAAAAATTTATTTTAAAAATAAACTTAGCTCCTACTAATTATTTAGACCCCAACACTCTTGGGGTTGGAAAGCAAAAATCTCTTCACTAGTTAAGATTTCTAGTGGGTACTGCAGTCCCATCGATTAGCACACTACCTCATCTGACAGCTCTTGGTGAATGTGTCAACCAATGGATGAACAACTCTTATCCAATACTTCTAAAGCAAATTGTAGTAGACTTGATCTCTAAGTCCTAAAATCTCACCTGATAGATCTTAGCCTCATTCTTTATTTAAGTCAGATCCATTATTGAGTATGAGTGAAGCCGTCATTGGATTCTCATCTAACAGATCTTGGACCTAATCCCATCTCCACCCCACAGCATCTCATACTAATAAAGTAGTTGCTTCTCTTCTGATACAATTAAACCACTATATTTAATTGAGAACAGTCAATATCGGAGAGAGCATGGCACACTATAATAGTGAAAGATCCCTCGATTTAATATTATTGAGGAAGTTTTTAATTTAGATCTCTTAGGTTTAATTGTTTACTACATCCCATGTAGAGCCATAATTAAACTGAATCTACTAAAGAGATCCTAATTTGGTGTCATCAAATCAGTCCTATGGTGTAATGTAAATTGAAGTGGACTCAATCTTAAGCACCACAAAATCAAAATCGATCTCCAAAATGGTCAGATAAGATAAGATGTGTGAAAGGCTCCCCACTGCTTGTGGCAAGGATCTTAATTAAATAACCATCATCTATATTCTTGCCTTAGACACCAAATTGGTTCACCAATTCAAGATTGAGTTGGCTTCGATTCTCCACCACGAATTACAATCACAACATTTTTAATTTGAGTTCATGATACATCCTACATCAAGGGTTGTAGTGATACGATGGGACCACTACATATATTGATGAACTATACAAAATCTAATTATCTTAATTTTAGATCCTTAATTCTCAATTTCAGATCTTAATTAAGTGCATTATGAAATCAGATTTAGTTTAAATATCGAAACTATTTTCATATCTAAACATTTAATTATGCATCTCATATATAACTACATAAATTCAGATTCATGTTTAGATCCTAAATCATTTTAGATCTAAGATTTTGCACAAAAGTAATTTTTTTTTTGCGGTTCTTCTTTTTGATTCATACAAACACCTCTTCCATCATAGTCCTCTATGGCAAGACGATCTTTACTATAATTCTCGAAGAGTACTAGGCTACTAAAAATTTAATCTACATTTACACATATCACATATGCATAATTAAAATAGATTTCTTGCATCTTATATTTAATCAGGATCTAATCCATCACATGTTTTAAATTAGATCTAATCTAATTATTAAATCTAATTTTCAGATCTAATCATGCAATATAGATCTAACATATATCTCATGTATTATGTAAAAATTAGACCATAAAACATATATTTCAGATCTATACATCTCATGTAACATAGATCTAACATGATTATTTCATGATATACATCTCATGCATCACATAAAATCAGATTATAATCTCATGCATCATATAAAAAATTAGATTATAATCTCATAAATCACATAAAAATTTAGATCATAATCTTATGCATCATATAAAAAATTCAAATATGAAAATCTAATTAACATATTATCAGATAACGTTCAACGATCGTTCTAAAATAAATTTCTATCGAAACGATCTTGAATTTTAATCAAAAATTTTTAGATCTATAAATATGATTATCAAATCTTAAAAATATATGGGAATGACAACTTGGCTCTGATACCACTTGAAGAATATTGTACATCCAAGAACATGCATGCAAAAATCAGAACATGTAGATTTTTAATTTTTAAAAATTATAAACATAGAGGAATAAAAATCTGATCTAAATTAAACACTTTAATCTATCTAACATACGTGAAGTAGATCTAATGTACATGCAACAGGATCGATCACATGCTTTTAAGATGCTGAAATTTAAATCAGATTTAAGCAAGAATAAAAAATTTAGAGATTTGATTGCATACCTTTGCGCAAGTAGCCTTTCATCATAATTTGATGATTGTGATAATCTGATGAGGTCTTTGACGAGCCGCATATGTATCCGATCTCTACGAATATCCACATGAAGTCTTTAATACGATCAGAGGCTTCTGACTTCATCAAGATGCTAGCTCTCTTGTAGAAATCGCTTCTTGATGGTTGATTTTGGTTTCTTCTTTAGATTTCTCAGACTCTCTCAGATCTCTGAAAATGAACAGAAAGAAGATGAAGAAAAAATTAAAATCTAGAGAACTCTTTCTCTTTTCTTTTCTCTCTTCCCAAAATCCCATGCCATAAAATAGGAAGTAACCCTAGAAAATCCGAGGGATCTCATGCCCAAGAGGAGACACCTCTCCTCTAATTTTCATTCACACAAGAAAGCCCCATGAACTCTCTCAGAATTCACACCCCAATTCTCAATTTTCTCATGGTGAATAATCAGGTTTAATGCCAAAAAGAATAGTTCTTTTATGGTTGGCATCCAAAAGAGTTTGGATGAAACCAAACTCCATCCAAGATAAGGCTTAATCCTTATCCGATTGAGTCTTGAATTCAAATCAAAATTTGAACTCAAAATCAAACTAATTTTCTCCAATCCATTGGCATGAGATAGGAAGGGTGACAACACATTTTTGCTTGAAAAAACCACATGCAAAAACAAAAATGGCATGATGAATTTTAGTGTGGACTTGGGGTGTGGTGCAAGGGAAGAAGTCCAGACCAATTTGAACTCTTGGTTGATCCAATTTGGTCTCTATCTAGATCCAATTTGGTTAAACCCAAATAGAGAAGAGAACCTAATCTCTTTAATGAAATCCTAATCTAATTAGAAATTAATTGAACCCAGATCCAGATCCAATCAGAAATTGGTCTCCCTCATAATTGGGTTATCTCATAACTCAATTAGGTTTGACCTCATCAAACCCAAATCAAGTCAAATTGAATCCGATTCAATTAAATTTGATCTTAATCCTATCGCTCAATCAAATTGAGTCAATTAGTAATTTAATTACTAATTAATCTTTCTATAATTAACTAACTCTTAGTGAATTATTTTATTGCAACTTTTGCACTGGATTAATCATCAATCACATTGACGATTAGACCCAATAGCGATTTATAATCGCTCAACCATCTGATCAGACAAAGACCTCTTTGTATGTGACACCATAGATTCTATTCTATCTGGTAGTGAGATATACTGTGATCCTTATCACAATATCATCGAAACTCATTTTCATGGGTTGAAACAATTTCAAGTCTGCTCATCAAGGATCATCGATCATTAAGACGATGCTCGATAAGTCTCATGATCCATCAGTGATACCTAGCAGTATATAGTGGCAATCCAGCAGAATGAAATATTGAATCTCTAGGCATAGTTACCATGTAGTTCGATTCTTCTGTCATGAGTTTCGACAAGTCGCAGATTAAGGATAACTTATCAAACATGTTCATCTGTCATATGTCAGATTCAATCGATTCGAATTCATGTGAAATCTTATTAAAACTTCTTTTCATCATTCACCTACCATGCCCATATATTTTAAGACTCAATCTCATGAATTGCATAAAACCTCTTCCTATCTACTAAGTTCGACAGATCTCATATTGGTGTACACTCTATTTCTACAATGGACCTACTATAACCAATATACACCTCAAGATTTCGAATGGCTAGATAACCAAATGTTGATGTAGTCAAACCATAGTAATCTCACTGTGAACAGTCGAGACACCGCAGGTCAAAAAACTATTTACACAACTATAACTTTGAGTAAGTCATCGATGAATGGATAGCTATCCTAGTGACTTCTCATATTGGTCACTCTCAGTACCCTTGATCTCTATCAAGCACCTGCACTCTTGCTTCAGTGTTTCCATACTATCGATTCGGAACTCGTCTACTCACGAAGGAAAGTGATCCATGTACTAATCTATCCAGATCAGTCACTGTCCTCGTGATGATCCATTGATCGAAAGTATTTAGGAATTAACCACTAATGACATGTGGCTCAAATTTTTAACTTTTAAAAATACATCTAATCATCCGTTGATTCTTCGGACGATTCATGAACACAACTAAAGCACAACATCAATAAAAAATAATCTAAATTTATTTATTTAAAAAATTTTAATTATAAAATTATATCTCTAAAATATGTATATGTGTCAGTCAATTTGACTTATAGGATATACATTTAATACGTGGCCCACTTCAACTGATTTGAAACTATAACTACAATGCTGCTGGACAAAGCATTGGATTTAATTGCTTGAACTCACCCGAGACTCTGGCCAATGATGTGAATACATCATTCAAGAGCGCCTTGGGGTTTTGGATGAAAAATGTGCACTCTGTCATGAGCCAAGGGTTTGGAGCCGCAATTAAGAATATTAATAGCCAAGAGTGTAATGGACAAGAATCAGATAAGATGAATGACCGACTTCGACTTTGCTAGCAGTATTGCAACGACTTTGGTGTGGCACCAGGAGATAACCTCACCTGCTAAAGGATTCACTCAAGATTAAATCCATTGCATGTAACTTGAAGTAAAATAAATATTTAAAACAATCTATTCTCATGTTGAATTATTGAAATAAACTCTAGAGTGTGGGGTGCGAGAATCCAGTCATTTGTCTCTACCTCTGCCTGTACCTCTTATCTGTAGCAACTTATGCAAAATAAATATAAAGTGGATTTAGCATAAGGTCCTCTCTTTGACTGCCATTGTATTTAGTTCTTACATGCTTAGCATTTTACTATTGGTTCCGGTGATGATAAAGAAGAAAAGCATCATTAATCTTATATTAGTTGTGAATCAAGAGAAACTCTAATTTATATAAAAAGAGATCAGTCTTCTCTCCATGAGGCATCTTTTGAATTATAGTTTAGAGGAATAAAATCGTGAGGTCCATAAGTTAAAATGGACAATACTCCATATATCGAATTATAAGCCTTTGGTCATAACAAATCCTATAAAATTATACTAATATTTTTGATATGCTTCTACTTGTTTATGCACATAGCTGTATCTATTTTGTAGTTAATATATAGTTGAATTTTTACAACATTTGTCGTGGAAACATGCCATGCTTAAAAACTTAAAAATGCGATCTTACCTGAAGTGCTTCAATAGGATGATGCACAAATACCTCATAAGCAGCGCACTGGACATACGTGATGCTGTTAGCATAAAATTTGTGATAATTAAACCACTCGAACATAAATCATGATGGAATGTATCGAAGGTGTCCTATTTGAACAGATCATTTGTGCTATTTTGTGACATTGCAGCATTGTTATATGGCATCTCATCCAAAATTGACAGAAAGTTACATCCATATAGAATTTTGCATTGGTACGTGATAATTCCACTTAGTTCGGACCACTTTAGTTCTTAATCTTACCTAATCTTAGTTCGGACGGTATGGCATGCATTTGGTACGGGACATTACAGGTTGATATAAAAACCTTGCTACCATGGTTAACAGCCAAATTTCTTGGGCCAGCAATGAAAACTGCAATATCTCAAATTATCTGTTTTCTTTGTTCCTTTTCTCAACCTCTCAAGAGTCTCATGAGGCTTCTGGATGTAATTACAAACCCGCAACATAGTTTTTCTAAGACCACAACCTTTCTGAAACCCTTCTGTGTCTAAATATCTTCTATCCTTGTCACGTGCAAATCACATGGAAGATTTTATCCGAACTAATTGCGGGATTTGGAATTTGAATTTTTTTTTTATCACATGCCATGCACGTACGATCGAGGACAATGGAGGCCAGTCTCTCCCTCTCTATCGTTTTCTCTAAGGCTAAAGCCATCAGAGTAACCGACAGCAGGTGGCGGTGGCAAAGGCAGGTGAGGAGCGCCGGCCACCGCTAAAACTATGATGACTTCGAACGGTGGAGACCACGCATTTATTGAATACCTATGGCCTCTGCAAGCTGCGCGTCATTTTCTTCTTGATTTAAATAAACATCAGCAAAGAAAAAAATATAAAAGTATCAAAAAAAAGATTATCTCTTTTTAATATAAGATAAATTTAAGATCAAAAATTTTAAAAATATCTGAGAAGAAAGAAATTTTGAGTTTTCCTCCAAAACCCTAATATCATGTACAAATGAATAGCTTGAATGGAAGAGTTACGCACTAGCCGTGTAATATTTTTTTTTAACTATGTTACTGTGTTGCACTATTGCTATTCTAGCTCGCAACGACTGCCAAGTCTCCGTCAACTCCTTCCACACGTCACCAAGATGCTTCCAAATCTCATGTAACATGCATGCGTCCATCTGTTCACTAAAATGTGACATGATGAACTTGTAAAACAGTAATATAATACAAAAATCTCATCTAAAAAAAAATGACATACACTGCTGATGTATGATTTCTTCCTCCTTAAGCTTAGATTTCCGCATATACGTACTCTTGCAACGACTGCACTTGGTCAAGTCATCCAGAAGTTGGCAAGATGCTTCCTACTCCCTGCCCTTCTTTCTTTTTTTGTTTTATTTTGTTTTTTTTTTTTTTTTTGTCTATAAATGCTCCTTATCTTCAATTCCATGACTCCATCCACCTATAGAGAAGAGCAAACAAAATGGCACGTAGTGCAATCTTATTCCAGCTGACCCTCCTACTTGCCGGCCTAATCTCCACCACTGCCCAGAATTGCGGGTGCTCGCCGGACCTCTGCTGCAGCCAGTATGGCTACTGCGGCACTGGCAGCCAGTACTGCGGTGCGGGCTGCCGCGAGGGGCCCTGAGACGCCTCGCCGGCCACCAGCGGCATCTCGGTCGCCGATCTTGTCACCCAGCAGTTCTTCGACGGCATCATGAACCAGGCCTCAAGTAATCCATGCCCTGGCAAGAGCTTCTATACGAGGCAGACGTTCCTTGACGCTTTGGGGTCATACCCATAATTTGGCCAGGACGGGTCCGACGACACTGCTAAGCAGGAGGTTGCTGCTTTCTTTGCCCATGTCACCCATGAGACCGGATGTAAGTTCTCTACCAGCCAGAGTTTTTAATTGAAGTTTAATTGTTGCATATTTTTGTAGTAGCAAATGCGCAGTTAGTCTCTTATGTTGAGACAACATTTGGGATCGTTGTCACCTTTTTCTTTTTTCTAAACAATTTTGAAAATAAAAATTGTTTGTAACATGTTTATAATTTTTGGTAGTAAAAATTTATTGCTTTTGTGAACAAAAGCAAGAAATAGCAAAATTTGTGCATAAATAATATGTTGGATATCAATCTCTATGTGATAATCCAGTAACTTGCAAGAAAAAAATTATAAAATATCAAAAATGATAGCATTAGTGATAATATTTATATCAATATTATCATAAATCTTAATGATAACATTGTCATCACTAATAGTGATATAATTTTTATGACAACAGATCGTCGTTACTATTATTATATATATTAGTGACAATAATATCATTATCATTGAGTTGACTTATTATGATCAATTTTGAAAATTGTCATTAATATATTAGTAGCTCGAGTATTAGTAATAACGAAGAATGATCTAAAATATTATTATTAAAATTATTAGTGACGATATTTTATATTTTTAATAATAATGATTATTATCACTAAAAATCTAATTTCTGACAGATAGAATCTAAATTATTTTCCTCCTTCTAAGCAGATCTGTGCTTCATAGAAGAGAGCAACCAATCCAACGACTATTGTAATGATAAAGACTATCCTCAATACCCATGTGCCCAAGGGAAGAAGTACTATGGCCGTGGCCCTCTTCAACTGACCTGGAACTATAACTACGGTGCCGCTGGACAAAGCAGTGGATTTGAGGGCTTGAACTCACCCGAGACTGTGGCTACTGATGCCAATATATCATTCAAGACCGCCTTGTGGTTTTGGATGGTAAATGTGCACTCTGTCATAAGCCAAGGGTTTGGAGCCACAATTGAGAAGATTAACAGCCAAGAATGTAATGGAGGACAACCAGCTGAGATGAATGCCCGGGTTCAACTTTACCAGCAGTATTGCAACGACTTTGGTGTGGCCCCAGGAGATAACCTCACTTGCTAGAGGATTCACTCTAGATTAAGTCCACTTTATGTAACTTGAAGGGAAGGTGGGAGCCTCCAGTTATTTGTCTCCACCTCTACCTCTACCTCTACTCTTATTTCTACTGTAGCAACTTATACAAAATAAATATAAAGTGGACCTAGTACAGATCCTTTCTTCAACTGCCATAATGCCATTTTGTATCTAGTTCTTACATGCTTAGCATTTTGTTATGAATCTGCTAATGTTTTCTATATGCTTCTACTAGTTTCTTGACATAGCTCTATCTATCTTGCAGTTAACAATTGAGTTTTTACAGCTTTTGTCACAGAAACATGCCGTGCTTAAAAAATTAAAAATGCAGTCTTACTTGAAGTGCTTCAATAGGATGATGTGCAAATGCCTCATAAGTAGGGCTTTGGACATACATACTGCTCTTAGCACAAATTTGTGATAATTCAACAACTTGAACATAAATCATGATGGAATGTATTGAAAGTGTCCTATTTGAACTGATCATTTGTGCTAGTTTATGACATTTCAGCTTTGTTATATGACATCTCATCCATCTAACATTGGCAGAAAGTTACATCCATATAGAATTTTGCATTGGCATTGATTTTGGACTATACACAATAATGCCCCTTAGTTTGGACCAGTTTAGTCCATATAGCTTGCCTAATCTCGATGGTATATTGATATCTTACAAGTATAGTATGGTATACATTTGGTACGGAACATTACAAGTTGATACAAAAACTTTGCTACCATGGTTAACAGCCAAATTTCTTGGGCCAGCAATGAAAACTACATAACACACCTTCAATCTAATATCTCAAATTTTCAGTTTTCTTTGTTCCTTTTCTCAACCTCTCAAGAGTCTCATGAGGTTTCTGGATGTAATTACAAACCCGCATCATAGTTTTCCTAAGACCACGGCCTCTCTGAAACCCTTCCGCGTCTAAATGTCCTTTATCCTTACCACGTGCAAATCACGTGGAAGATTTTATCTGAACTAAATATGGCAATTGGATTGCCGTTATCAAGTGAATTTTTTTTTTATCACATGCCACGCACGTGCATAATTCCAGGGAAGAGAACCCAGACCCTCTCACCTGTCTCTTGCGGACCCCTCTTTCTTCTCTAGCATTCTCTCTGGGTCTCTCCGGCGGCTCTCTCAATCTCCAACCATCCTCCCTCCGGCGGCCGGGGACTACGGCGGTGGCGCGGGTGGAGGCGATCGAGGACAACGGAGGTCAGTCTCTCTCTCTCTATCGTTTTCCCTATGGCCGCATCGACCGGAGGGACCGGTAGCGGGCTGCGGCGGTAGAAGCAGGCGGGGCGCAGAGGAGGTACGGCAGGGCCGTCGGGTTAGCCTGGCTGGAGGCGTGGCATGTGGGAGTAGAGTGTTCCCGCGGAGCGCCGGCCACCGCCGGAACTCCGGCGACTTAGGGTGGTGGAGACCGCCCGTTTATCGAAGGCCTGCGGCCTCTGCAAGCGGCGCGTCGTTTCCTGTGGCAACACCTTCGTGGTGGCTGCTTCTAGATCACAACCCCTTGGCTTAAAAATCCGATTTTTATTCTGGGAAAATCGATCTTTTGCGTTCTTCGGTTTCAAAATACCAGAAGAATTCGTTTTTTATTTTCATGCTGGTGATCTCTTTGGGAAAGTTGGAGATGCCCAAGTGAACACCTTTGGTACTGCCTTTAAAAAAAAACTTTTGCTACTTTGTAGCAATAGAGTACTTCTAGAAAAAATATTAAATATCTGGTAATAGAAAAGTGCTGCATTAAGAAGAAAAGTTTACTTCTAGGAGAAGTTAGAAAACCTAACTTCTGGCTTCTGCTTCTCTTTCTGTAAAGCAGATGCAACATCCAACATGCCCAGGCTCAAACTTGGACCCTCCAATTCCTTTTGCTTCCAGCCTTTGAGCAATAAGCTTAAACTTACTGTATATTGTTTCTCCAGAAACGATGCAGTAGTTTGAGATTAATGACCCAATTTCGAGTTATTATCCCCATTCTTGATTGGAAGGTGTTTTTTTTTTATAATTTTTTTCCTTTTTTTTTTTAAATGATATAATTTCAAGCATGTTGATCTCTTGCAAAATTTAAGAAGTGGTTGTGAGATGAAAGGAAGTGATTTGAGAAATTTTATGGTATGTAGGTAAAGGAAGAGGTTAGGGGGATACAAGGGAGGAGGAAAAGATGAACAAGGATAAGATTTTTAAGTTGGCAAAGGGCTTCAGGGGGAGGGCAAAGAACTGCATAAGGATAGCAAGGGAGAGGGTGGAGAAGGCCTTGCAGTACTCCTACAGAGATCGCCGCAACAAGAAGAGGGACATGCGCTCCCTCTGGATCGAGCGGATCAATGCTGGCACACGCTTGCATGGGGTAATGTTGAATTATCATTTCTTTTTGAGAATAAGTTGAAGTAAAATAATTATAATTCTGACTTTTTCCCTTTCGAAATATATAGTTCTCTTGTTATCAATGCCAGAAGTTTATATATTTTCATTGAAAGTTTTGACATGTGCCTTGTCTTGGGTATGTTCTTTGTTTATGCTTCATAAAGGGGTTGTTATCATAGAGACTGCTTATAGGGAATACATGTAAAATAGCTTATAATAATCATTTGAACAAGTCGTTTAGAAGTTTGTATGAACTAGAAAAACCTTTTCTACAAGGTGGAGGCTTAGCATTAAAAGGATGGCCAAACCCAAATCAGAGGATGGATGTCATGATGCTTGTTATCATAATTGTGGTCAAAGTTTCAAATGACCTCTAGCAAAGGTCGTGTCTTAAGGAAATGCTGATACATTGGTGTCTATCCATTACATTCCTTGGCGAGGACTTTCTTAAACTCTTGCTTACATACCTCTGGTGGTGTGATTGTTTCTAGTGGAAGCTTAGGCTCTATCTTATATAATGTTTATGTTCCTTAACCAAACACCTTTGCTCAGGTGAATTCTTCATTATGCTGCTTTTTTTATATCATCAGTTGTATATTGTGAATCATGATATTGTATAAATGATTTGGGAAATTCTTTGTACACCGCACTCGGTGTAGAAAAAATATACCACCCCACCTGATTGGCCCACGTAGTCACCGCTTTCCAACACATATTTAATGTCCATATTTTCGCTTTTTTATTTGAAATCTTGAATGACGAAAATGCCTTTCGTCTTCTGAAAAAATTATGTCATCCTACGCTCAAATTATTATATCATGCATAGGATGTTATACTTTTTCTTTCAGAAATCATAAAGTGGAAATGGCATTTTTGTTATTGAAAATTTATAAAATTTTTAAATGAAGAAAATATTCCTCCCTTTTTTATGACATCCTATGGAAAAATTATGATATCCCATGCAGGAAGTCATAATTTGAGCGCAGGATATCATAATATTGCCATAAAATGTCATAAGTTTTTTCAGAAAAGGAGGACATTTTCGTCATTCAAAATTTCGAATGAAAAAATGGAATTATAGGTATTAAATGCGTATTGGAAAGTGGTGACTACGTGGCTTAATCAGATAGGACGGTGTATTTTTTCTACACCGTGTACGGTATACGAAAAATTTCTCAAATGATTTATTGTGTGTTTGGCTTCTGCACAGAACTTAGGTAGTCAGCAATATCTTAGAAGCATACTTATTTTCAATTTTTTCTTTAGGAGAATATTAATATAGGAGGCTGTCTTATCTTATTGGGGCACATACATCCCTTAATAGAACTTTAGCTTTACACTTTAATCTGCAAAGGTGCTCTAAACTAACCTTAAAACATTCAATAAAATTGTGGACTTCCTCAAATACTAGAAAAAAGGGGAAGAATTATAAGAAAATGGTAAGTTCCTGAACAACTCCTCAATCAGATTTGGCATATTTCAAGGAGTGCAACAACCGAAAGAGCAATGAAACAACAAAACTTGTTGGAAATACAATCTGCTTTAAAAGTACTTCTGTGCTTGAAATAAATGTGTGATTTTAAAATGTCCAAAATATTCTGTAGAACTTATAGGATCTGGACCTACCTATGGATTTTAATGTGCATAAATCTGTTTAATGAACTTTTAATATAAGTCAGACTTCCAAAAGTCATCCAAATATTAACCAAGGATGGTTTGCATAAAACAAACAAGAAAAATTCTACTTCCTGATGGATTCTGCATTCTTTGGACAAATAGTACCATGAAAAGCTCTCTGCCTTTCACATGATACTTTTCTTTACTGTGCATGTGTTGCTTTCCTTGAATCTGCTATACAAAAAGTACCCTTTTCTCAGATTTTTCCTTTTTCCCCAATGATAAGTTTGTGTTGATGAGCAATGATGAAAACTCTTGTTATTGAAACTGGAGTGTTCTTGGTATGGAAGTCGTCATAATACTAGTCATGAAGAAATGCAATCTATTATACATTGCCAACTCGGAAGGCCCTTATATACCTCTTGTGTTCAAGTTTCAAGTCATTATCAAGGTCAGTGCATCTCCAATAGGTACATATTAAGGTGTCTCTGAACAGATATTGTATGGACAAAAGAAGTGGATTCGTATGCCCTCTGATGTCCATGTCAATGAGAACAAGTAGTACCATTTTGCTGCAGTCTTTGCACAGCCAATCACTGGACTGATTAAACACTTGCTGAATGTCAAAGTTTTCACTCTACTCTGCCTTTCTTTATTCCTCATTGTTCACAATAAAATGTAGCTATACCCACCATTTAGTCATAGATATGTGGAGGCAAACTGAACAAGCAGAAGCAAAGGGAGACAAAGTCTTCACTGAAGAAGCTCTTGCTATTTTTTATCGTGATATGAATTAGTGCGATAGTTTTGCATGGTATCTATCACAAAAATCTGATAAGGTTGCCAAAATACTACTTGTTGTGGTTTTGCCAGGTGAATTATGGTAATTTTATGCATGGATTGATGAAGGAGAACATCCAACTGAACAGGAAAGTGCTATCAGAGCTGTCAATGCATGAGCCATATAGTTTTAAGGCACTGGTTGACATTTCTCGCAATGCATTTCCAGGAAACAAGGTCCCAAAGAAGGAAGGTCTATCCACTGTTTTGTGAGAATCTCTGGTTTTAGATGTTCTGTTGAACCTCTGTATTTCTTTGTCTTAGTCCAAAACCAGGACCAGGATCGTCTAGACTTGGGGAATGTTGTAGATCTTGTTCTTTTATTCATATTGTGACCATCGCTTTGCATATGGGAAGCATCAATCTGGTATTATACAGAACCATTTTGTCTCTTCAACATATTTCACTTGATATAAACAATGTTGAGTTATTGATATGAGTTGTTACATTTGCTGAACTGAACAGCCTTCTTTGGAATCTTTGGATCTGGTTGGGGTGGGGGGCATCATGTCAATTTGTTAAGAGAAAAGAAAATTTAGCTCTTATCAAGGTTTTAAATTTTATAGAATGGAGCTGTTCTGATTTTCCTATGAAACGAGATATGCTACTATTCTTTTCCATGCCGACAGTTGGGACAGAAAATATTCCAAAACATTCCGATTGGGTTGCTGAGATGATGGTGGGATGATCATGTCCCGATATATGGGATGGTATCCAGTTTCAATGTTTTGTAGGACGTCTTATCGGGATATGAATTTTTGGCTCTTACATAATATGACACTAAGTAGTTTATTGTTAGTCCTAGACAGAGTTAGGTAGTCTTTTTCGCATGTTATTGATATATCTATTTTTGCATAGAGAATACTTAAATTTTCACAGCTTATTAGATCTTTGTTGCTAAAAAAGGAAAATGACATGCTTAAAAACTTAAAAATTAATCTGCATGCTTAAAAACTTAAAAAATTAATCTCACTTAAAGTGCTTCAATAGGATAATGCGCAAATGTCTCGTAACTAGGGCATCGGCCGTATGAATTGTAAAATTTGTATTAAATGACATAAATCATAAGGGAATATATTGAATGTGTCCTGCTTGAAAATTTGAAATAGTTATTGTCTTCTGCACATCAGATGAAGCTTTATACTACAATTAAGCAAATCAATTTTGTTAAGAACAATAATTTGATCAGATGCAAGTCCATATGCATAGAAATTACGCCAAGCAATATAAAGGATAACAAAAACACGAAAGCAACATAGCATGAACATTACAAGGATAAATAGCAAATGAAAATCGTGGGAAGTTCCCTTAGATAAATGAAGGTAGTTAAATAAGAGAAATATAGTGACCAAATAATCAAGTATATACAAAGTTGTAACTGGTAAAACAGGTTAGCATGCTACCACATAATGATACAATTTCCAAGTTGCACTTATTTTATCGTGTCCAAGGTTCATCATAGCAACCTTACACCAAGCACCCATATCTGACATCTGAAAAATTAAAAGACATTTCCACCGGCTAGTGTCCAGAAATTTAGCATTAGCTAACATCTAGAAAGTGAAGACATGAGGGTATAAATGCCTGGATTTTGTGTGGCTGGGAGAACCAGTCCCAACACATCAAACTTCTCAGAGCCTATCATCTTGTTAATCAACATAGCATATATTAATAGTCTAATATTAGTAAATACAGTAACAGTTGTGTGTTAAAATCAACACCATCCACACACAGAAAAAGCACCTATGGACATACCATATCGCCAGGCAAATTGTTAAAACCTGCAAACATATAACTGTATCCACAACAATTGAGGAAACAAGTTTGAGTATAAAGAACTGTTGTTTTTCTACAAGCCTTGTCACAGTTGATAGCCACAATGGATATGACTGCATGAAATACGTCTAAATGATTTTGCGCAGAAGGATACATCTTGCTTTCGGGTTCCATCTGATGGTATTATAAGGACCTTAACCAAGATCCAGCAGTGGATTGCATTTCTTGTCATAAGTTGTTGCTTTTGCAGGCATGACTGAAACAAGCGAAGGAACACTGTAATAAAAGCAAGATATGCATCATGTAATAAATCAAAGCAATGCAATGCAGAAAAGGGAATAGAATGAAAGAATTGAGAGGTTAGATCCATAAAGAACAGCAAATTCAGAACCTGAAGAAGACCACTGGACATCATGAACAGGCCCCTATGTATCTCTGCTTCATTCCTATGATCAGCAATGCCACATAAATACATCGACAACAGTGATGGTAAGAGTCAGAAATTAGAAAAGGAAAAAACATGCAGAGGAACAAGTCCTTCATGAGTTCCGTTGGTTGTCAGGTAATTCAACTTAGATTCACCATAATAATTCTGGTTGCTTTTGTCCACATCAGGCTGGGCCATAGCAAGATTCCCTATAGAGCCATAGTTCCACTGCAATTACACAGTAGAACAACCCAAAAAGCTTTCCCCCGTGACAGGCTTAGACTATGCTTATTACAAGAAAAGATTTGAACACTGGCTGGGATACCCTGAGCAAGAGGATAATTGAAGTCAGGTGCAATTTACTTATGAAATGCTTACCTCCATGGACCAAGATGACTGACCCTAGATTCTGCCACAGATGAGACCCCGGAGCTTTCAAAGGCTCCACTGAAAACCATTCCAGGTATCCTAACCTGTAAGAATAAAAAAGTTGCATCTCATTTGTGGCCATCCTGCAGGCAGCAGATTCATCAAAGCTTAACTGAATTGATGGCCTGAGGGATTGAGTAATCAAACAATTAAATGAAACATGTAGATCAAAATCTCTGGTAGCATGTGATTTACAGTATTTTAACAGACCATGTGGTTTTTAGACCTACTCTTTTGAAATTGTTGATAGACGGGAACAGCTGTCTCTAATTCCAACAGCACAACATTTTTTATCTTCCAGTCTAATGGATTTCCGGAGCGTCTGAAGGCAGGTTCCCCGTGGAGACAGAATGGCAGCAAGAAGAGAAGGAATCTCAAAGGATCTGATCTCAATGAACCTAGAGCAATCATAAACACCAAAAAAACAGAAGCTTTTAATGAACATAAGCTTTGACCCATTCTTGCTGAGCTTTGCACTAGTACAGTTAACTCTCTCAAGATTAACATGTGCTTGGCCATCACTGAGTTGGGGTCCTTTCCAAATTGTTAATCCTTAAGGTTCTCGAACCATAAGTAACCATGAAGAAAAAAGTAAGGAATAATCAAACAGCAAGAAAAATTAGCTACACAAAAGCAACAAAAAGTTACCTAAAATCTGCAGGATTAGTGATTGATCCATTGACATTATTAGCTCTGAGTGTTAATTTAGACCACAAATGGTCAAGAATGGAAGGACATGCCAACTTCAAAAAATCTCCCAGCTATTTCTTCTAAGCCAGAAGATTAGGATTCCAGTACCTGTTATTCACGAATAGGTGTCGCTTTATCCTAAAATGACAATAATCTGATAACAAGCTAGTTCTGAGTCTGCCATATCTGGTGGGTTTTTGCATAGTTAGTTCCATTCAGTTCCATTACTTGGAAACTTACCAACTTCGATCATCTATAATCAACCTGAAACTGTAATGGTCCAAGTCCAGTTTCTATTGATTTTGAGTGTTCCATTTCTTTTCTCCCATAACATTGTTTATCTAATTAGTATTTGAGGTTCCAAGTTGGGTTTATTGCTCTCCAAGGAGGCTCATACCAGATCCAGTTATCAACCAGGTCTGTTCTGGATTTTCAGCTATGAACCAGGGGGGGCCTACTTATTACCTGAAACATGACAGAATGTGGAGACAAACCAAACCCAATGCATCCAGGCTCAGATCAGATCTATAGAACTCTGATGGACTTTGCTTGATTTCTTCCCGAATTATGCAAACACATTCGATTTCCTTAACTGCTGGTAGAGGACACATATGAACCCATAAAAAAATCTTGCTGCTTAAACCATAAGCATATGCTCATGTGAACACAATCCAGAGCCCTATACAGGAACAAAGTTACAGGAGAATCAATCATGTAATAAAGGCACGCAGCAAGAAGCTGTTTCAATAGAATGCATCTTAGTTCTATGATTACATTTTTCCTGCTTTTTTACACCTTTTTCAATTTTTGAAGATCTGATGTTCCTTACTGAAATATTACAGCAGAAGTTGACATAAGCTGACATAATGTATTCTCAAGGATAAGCAAGAAAAGATTCCGAAAGTTGCCATATTTCATAACAGTATAAAGGCTTTATTTGATGCACAAAGCACCTTTTGAAAGCAAACAAGCAAGGCTGAAGGCACAAAGAAATCAGCTTTCAGAATGTAGGAGGACGATCTGAAGAACAAGATAAAGTTGAAGCAACTGAAATGGAATCAAGATACTAATTGATAACATCAACATCATATCCTTGAATAAAGTCATCCAAAAGAGGACATGTCTAATGACCTTAGAATTCTACTTCTAATCCAAAAACCAAATTTCAGGTCCCTAGTCCATGTCCAAATTTACTTCACCGCATAATGCAATGGTGCTTATATAAAATAGAACCCTGTCAGCTAGTGCTGTACAGAACCAAAATTTAAATAGAACTCCATAAAAAGGTAAGCTATGAGCGAGCTTGTTAAGTTTCAGCTTAGATTATCTTCTTTTAAGGATCTATGGAAAATCAGAGGAATATCAAACATCATTGATATTGTGATGTTACATCGAGCACAATAACCAGAAGCAACAAATTAGTGGCCTATTAGTAATGAGGTTTTAATTGGGTTAAAATGAAGCTCAACATTGATCAACCATAACCTGATCCATTGCCAGACCCATTGCTGTGAAAGAACTTTGCTGCAAAATGCCTTCTTTTACCCATAATTAATCATACTTGTTGCTTTTCTGTGCATGTTAAATGCCATTTTGTGATGATCAATTGCTGTAGCACAAAGGGGAAGGCAAAAGCATGCCAACTACAAGGGCTGAGAGTGGATTCAAATTTTCCTAATTTCTAATAACACCCAGCTAAGAAAGGCTCACTATCTTAGTGATTATTATCACAACTAGTTTATGTTCCATCCAGGTCACTTGTAGGATCATGCAAGGCATATTACCAATTACTCATTCACTATAGGCACAAAATGGTGGCAATTTTATTGCCAACCCTCCAATCTTAACTGACCAGCTTCAAAAGAAAAGAAAGATAAACAAATATTGGGTGGAGGAAAGTAAGGAATCTTCTGATGCTAATTAATTCAATAATAGATTAGGATTCTCAAAGGAAAACCACAAATAAATATCCACTAAAAAGAAAAATGGTTCAACAAGAAGATAACCTAAAAACAGTTCAACTATGTGCTGCCTCCATATCATATTCAGCCATCGACATAGTTCAAAATCCAACATGATGTGACATTCACAACCACCATGACAATTAGAGAAGACAAACTAAGAGTCTGGAATAAGCAAGGAAAGGACGTATGCCCTCCTCATATCCTCAGGAATGGAGAAGAAGTACTCAACCTCATTGTTGTCTTTAATAATCTTCCTTCCAATAGCAAACCTATCATCATCAGTTAGTCCCTCAATCTTAGAAAGCTCCTCATATATCTTTGATCTCTTTTCAACTATATCTCTCTCATCCTTGAAGCAACTAGTGAGCTCCCTGATATCCTCTTTAACACTTTGCATAATGCTGCTCAACTTTCCCAACTCAGATGCCAAGGCAGTAATCTCCATTCCTTGACCATGCTTTCGCCTTTTATTTCGAGGTTGTTTAGATGAGGATGATGTTGAATGTGAGGCTCGTTTTGTACGCTGCAGACTGAAACCGACGTCTGGGATCCAACTGCCATCTACTTCTCCACCTTCCTCAAGTTGTAGGCTCGGGTTTCCTGCATAAGCACTCACTGGGGTATCATCACTATCGTTTTGTGTGTCATCATCTTCGGCATACATAGAAGCTACGTAACAAGCCACTAGTGCATATGAATAGATAACAGCGAATGTCATGTTCATATAAATTGTCAAAACCATAGTACAAACTCGTTTTGCTCATTCTTCTATCCAAAGGAGGTCGAGCCATTTCTGCATATGTTCATTGTCACATAAACAGTCACATATTGCACCACACTTAAAAAAGAAAAATGGAACTACAAAAATACCAAGACAGTTCACACAATTTATGCCACTAAGCTAATTTTACATACTCTACCATCAAATAACATAAATACAATTTGATTTACCAGAAAAAAAAAATTGAATATATTAAAGCTAAATAACTGAAATAAAAAAAATGGAGATGGGGGGGAGAGAGATCATCAAACAAAAAGGATCACTCATTCTAGTTTTCCAGCTCAATCAAATAACAATTATGGCATAAAACAAGTATAACAAAAAAAAAAAAAAGGAATGCACAAAAGTTTATTCACAGCAAATAATCAATGAAAACTGGAAAAAAAATTGTATTTTCTCACCAAAACAAGACCTCCTTCTCACTATAAAATGCAACGCTAGGCAACAATCACTGCCGGTTTGCTAAATTGAGAGATTTTGGAGAAAACAAACCAAGAAATCAAAAGATCAAGCGTGGGGGTGGGTAGTAAGCATTCGTGGGTTTCAACAAAAAAAAAAACTGGGAGCATTTCTATCAAAAAAATGACAAGTTTAGATTCCCTCCACTCGGTAATCTGACGTGGGAACGAATACCACCCCCTGGTGATATTTGGCATGGGACCTAGGATTTATTTTCGCATGCCATATTAGCCCCAACCAAATGAACCCTTATAAGGTTTCTATCCCCAATGTCAACACTCCTGATTGATCTAAGAAAGACAAAATCAAAATTTGAATTACCAAGAAGCCAAGGAAAGGCTTGCCGCATCTAACTCTCAACATATGTCAACACCCTAAAACCCTGCAAAACTACAGTATCCAAATCAAATTTTCTAGGAAGAATAATGCTCTCCATGATGCGTCACCACTCACTGGCTCTCATCATCGACATCCTCTTCCTGATCACAGCTCCTCCATCCAAAGGGAACAACTCTACCTAGGTTGATGCAAGCAAAATGAATGATCAATTACATCAAAATTTGAGTAATTTCATTCACCAATTTCAACCCAGAGCTCTCTTCGCATGTAATTGTTTAATCGGCACCCAACCCAACACCGGCATCAATCCAACATCACATCCAAATAACCAGTGACCCAGAAAACAAACACATATATGAGATTAAAATGACAACCTTGGCATATATGAAACATCATATGGATGTTTCCAAGTGCGTAACACTAAGAAAATTTAGAGAGGGATATATATGAAATCGGCTTTCTAAAGTATACCAGGAATACCATTTGTTATCGAAAGAAGAAATGAAAAAAAAAAATGAGAATGGGGATTGCATGGGATCCTGTAGAGATGATTCAGAGGGTGATAAAACCGACCTGAACAGACGACGATTTTTCTTGGATTTTGACGGAGACAACTCCGCAGAGCAAGAAGATACCTTGACGTTAGAGAGAGAGACACAGAGAGGAGGGGGGCGGGGTTGGGTTGGAAGATGTTTCGGTCCATTTCGGCCTTAAAATGTGATCCAATTTGGACTTGAGATGGGTTCGGGCCCGGTAGCATTTAAGCTCAATTGTATCCCAGCCTAATTGGCTCGAATGTGGCATCCATCATGCATATGTGATTGTATGTATTGATACAACTATGTACATCTTTTGTTGTTTTTAGCATATAAATATGCGGCATGCACAGCATGCCGGATTAATTAAAATTGATCAGCGAAGAGTCAATGTGGGCGAGGTTGATCACTGTGAGAAATGATCCCACGAAGGGACTTGATGCCTTCAGAGGTTTTTACGATTTTCATTTGAGTGAAATGAAAAAACATGCAAAGAAAGAAGATGATAAAATCTATTGCATGGCTAAATCTCACAAGCAATATGATAAGGGATAAATTTAGAGTAAGTCGAACATTTCACTGGAAGGAAAACGGCAATGAGCCTGCTAGTATGACATTCATGTTGGCCCCTGGAAAACGAGCATCATTTGCTTTTATACCAAGTCAATTACTAATTTGCCTTTTGATACATAGTTGATTGATGATGCGCGTTGCTCAACCCATATGATAACACTTATAATAATATTTTTTCTTCGATGAGGCATTTTTGGGACTTGGAGAGTTAAGGTGGATGATGATGTTTCACAATGCACACTTCATTATTTTTGATGTATACAACTATAAAATACATAATTTGCCACAACAAAAAGAACACTTTCATTTTTTGTGTGATAGAAAATATAGGAGCATTTAGTTATGAATCAATAAGAAAAAATAATATTAATGCAATATGTTATTTTTCATAATGTATAATCGAGTTGATGGGGCTAAATCAAACACAACTTCCCTACTCTCACATTTTGGGTCATTTAAACAGAATTTTTGGCATAGCGAGCTAATTCTAATTTCTAGCTTATTTTTCAAGGATGAATCTAGAAGGTATAAATACCCAGTTTTGTTATATTTGTTAAACAAGATGGAGGAAAAAAAAATTTTTTTTTCTATCTATCTATTTATATCTATATCTATATCTACATGTATGCATGCATACATATATGTATGTATGTATATGCATGTGTGTGTATATATATATGTGTGTATATATGTATGTATGTGTGTATGTATGTGTATATATATATATATGTATGTATGTATATGTATATGTGTATGTGTGTGCGCGCGCGCGCGAGAGAGAGAGAGAGAGAGAGAGAGAAGATGGTCATGCATTTTACACAAGAATGCTGTGGGCATGGATAGGAGAGTGAGGATTGTAGCTGAGCACGAAGAAAAGAAAACGGGAGATGATGAGCCACGTGGTGAGACACATAGTCATGCAATGACAACTATAAATAAAAAGTCGGCGTTGGGACAGAGAGAATGCCATGGGCAAAAAGAGGAGAGTGATGGTAGAGCTGAGCACATAGAAAAGATGACTTCAATTGGTGAGCCACGTAGCCATGCAACAACAGTTTAAATAAAGACAAATGAAGAACTCTGTGGGCAAAGAAGGGAGCAACAATTTTTACATAAAAATTCGAGAACTAAATAAAGACAAATGAAGAACTCTCTGGGCAAGGATGGGAGAGTGGAGGTTTGGAGTTGAGCACAAAAGAAAGATGGTATCATTTGGTGAACCATGTGGTTAGCCGCGTACTCATGTTATGGTAACTTATAAATGAAGAGTCCAATAGTGAAACGAAAGATAAATGACATCGTAGCGAGCATTAAAAGAAGATGAGTCCAATTTGATAGATACGTAGCCATATAATGACACATGATTAGCTGGTATAATTATATTGGTAATGCCAGACACCATTAGTATGGTAAAAGAAGTCATTATGAAGATTGTTGGAGGAGAAAATTTTAGGTTAGAGTTGTTAAATTTACATATGCAGTGAATTACGTATATACTCATAAATTACACTTGAAATAGTTTAATTTACAGAAACTTATGAATCTCGTATAGTAAACTGCCATTTACTATCAAACAAATACTTAAACATTCAAGTGTTGGTGACTTGGTTTCTTTTTTTTATCAAGGTTTTATTTTATTTATTTATTTCTTCAAATAATGAATCCAAATTTTAATCTCAAAAATATTTTTATAATCCATTTATCTTTTTATTTATTAATATAATTAATCCACATTCTTCCCTTTAAATTGCTTTTTTCTTTCCATGCTATTTCTTAAGACATACAATTGTCACCATCATAATTCAAACTCAAATACATCTCCACAGCATGCACAGGAGATGTTATGGACATGAATATCTAATCTAATCATCAAATTAGTTTTTTGTAAAGGCTACTCTTCAACCTAACTTAAGATCATACTTGTTTCAAACTAGTCCATACAATTAGGTGTAAATTCTATATCAAATCAATTAAAATTCTAAACTTGATCGGAATGCGGCATTGTCACCTTAAGCAGAGCTCACACATGTCATGTGCATGCTTGTTTAGCAAGTAATATCATGGCTATGTTTTGTACAAATAACATTTAAGACTCGTTTGATTCCTAGGAAGTGGAGTAGGGAAAGGCTGAGAAGTGGAGAGGAGTCCTCTTATTTGATTGAAATTTTAAGAAAAGAAAAAATAAAAAAAAAAATTTCATTGGAAGATACTTTCTATATTTCATAGGAAGTGTAAACTCATGGAGGAGATAGATTTGAAACTTTGCACAAGATAGAAATTGATGATCTTTTTTTTTTCAAAATATCCTTTTAATATTATCTTTATATATATAGTATTATATTATATTAGTATTTATATTAATATAATATAATATTTATATTGATATCAATATAATATTTATATTAATATAAATTTTATATTAATATTTATATAGAGTTACGGAGCAAAAATGTATGGTCTTATATCTACAAAGAGTATAATAGATATTTTATATAATTTTCTTAAAAAAATGAATGTTCAATCAAATATAAACTATTTTGAAATAAGTGACTTTTCAATGATCAACTCATACCAAAACTATATTATCAAGCATCATATTTTTGAGAAATAATTTTTCAGAAAGAAAAGTTCTTCCCACAAACCAAACGAGTCTTTAAATACTTTTTGGTGTTGCAATGAATGGAAAAATCAACAAAAAAAGAAATATGAGTAAATATGTTACCCGTGGCCATGAAATGACGTGCACATGCTTTCCTATTATACACATCCAATTATGTAGCGAAGAAAATCTAATAACAGTGTCGCGTGTGGCTGCAAACGATATGAGAATATTTTTATCTAACTAAATAGCCAGGCAACGACAAATGACATAAGAATGCTTTCGCACGCATGATCAAGCACGAGGTTATTGGACCAGTAAATTATAAGCTACTTGCAATAGTAAAGCGACAAATGAATGCTTTTATGTTATAACGAATGCGATAATTTGGGAGCCGGATCTAGGGTTAACTTACGGTGCCGACAAGAAACAACATTCGAACACTTTCGAACTATAATCTCATAGACACGATAAGTTGTCAGCAGATAAGAACCTAATTACGATATTAACATGCTAATCATGTCCTTGACTCATAATGCATACATTAATAAGATTCTAACTAGCATCATTTTTTAATCCCGATATTTCGGCAACCGATATCATAATCAACCGAAATTTTGGTTCATCTCGGTTCAGATAGGAGTTCCGAAGAATGTGAAAATAACTAGGGTTTTCAAAATATTGGCCAACATATAGAAATGAGAATATTAATATTTAACTCAATATAGTAAAAAAAAAATAAAATACCATTCTAATGCAATACCTTAGGCAAAATTAGAAAAATCTTTATTTATATATTTACTATATCGACTTCCAATTGTTAAATACATTTAGTTATACAATACCTGAACAATGAGTGTTACAATATTTATATGTATCGTATCGGGAGTGTATCTTACCTTTACAAACTGACACTTCAAGTGAGATGGAAAGGTGTTTAGCTTAATTAAAAGCGTAACTGAAAAGGGAAGAGATAAGTACAACAGTGGAGCGCTTAAAGCAAGAGCGGTGTGCATGGAGACAGAAGAGGAGTTGGAGTTGAACGAAAAAGCCAGAGATCTGATGGAAAAAAAAGTCGAGAACGTTGAGAGGATAAGTTCGTGATTTGGAGAAAGCTTTTTGATGCCAATTGCTTCTTTGACACCTGAACGCCTCTCGTCGGAGTCCAGCGGCTTCCTCTCCATGCTCCAACAACACCACCTTGCTTGCTTCCCATTTCCTCCTCTACCCTTCCAAATTACTGAACTGCCTACTACTTAAGTTTAAAAATTGTGGTAAAAGTTGGACAGCAGCTCAACTGTTAGACTTTTGCACCGACCATAATCTTTTATCTTTGTTTGTTTTCTTCCTATAAGTAACCATGCTATTAATGATGTCTTTATGACTGTATAATATGGCTGTTATTTTCTTACATTGCAAGGAGACATTATTGCACATAGTCAAATGGATGGAAGATATTAAGATCTTGCTATTTGAACACATGACTTGCAAGTTTGCATTATAGTGAGTATCTCACTTTTTAATTACCAAAAAAAAAAAGAATCTCGCCTTTTCTAATTCATGGATAAGGATTGGATTGCTGTAGTATTTTATTAATTAGTTCCAGATCTCAATTTTCTTTCTCCTTGCTTTGATTTAATTAAGTTCTCATTATTACACTACCATGAACTCTTAGTATTTATGCTTGTCACTAATTATATACCAATAAAATACAATTCTGATTTAATAGCAATATAAATGTTCATAAAAGGTAAAACAAATTCTTCCAATAGAGATAGTTCAAAAAAAAAAAAAAAAAAGGAGAGAAGCTATTAAACATAATAAAAGAACATCAAATTGATCATGATAGTATACTCTATAGATTCAATAAATAACTAAAAAATATTAAATAATAAGTAATTTCTTAACTTGTTAGATACGACTTAAAATTTGAGCAAGAAATGATAGGCCTTTAAATTTTGGAGGATGTTCAAACATTGGTCTATGTTTAGTGTGAAAATAGTAGTCGTTACATATTTTTGAAAGAAAGTCAAAAAAAATTATTTCCATCGTCACAAACAAAATGTGAGTTCTTTACCAGCGTCAAAACAAAATCCAAAAAGTGGCTGACACGTATTCTTTTTGTTCTGTAGTACAAGGGCAACTTTGTCACACAAAGTTCACCAACTCTGGGCAATTTGGTACTCTCTCGCCCATGCAATCCTGTACTTATACCACCCCCCACTCCACCTCTCCACTGCACCACTGCCTTCTTTGGGCAGAAGAGAGAGTTCGAGGGAGGGGGAAAGGGAGAGGAGAGATAGTTTTAGAGAGGGAAAGATGTCGGACGAGGTGGTCGTGAACGTCGACAGCTTGGTGGCCGCAGCAGCAGCGGCACCTGAGGCCAGGAATGGGGCCGGCGGCCACGGCGGAATTGCCACCGGGGCTGCTGCTCCGCCGACGTCGACGCCGGCGCCGGAAGGCGCAGTGCCGGAGATAAAGATCTTCATCGAGAACCCAGGGGGCAGCTTCAGCGGTACCAAGAGTGACAGCGTGGTGCAGTGCAAAATCTGCCATGACGATGGGCTGGAAAGCGAGATGGAAACGCCCTGCGGTTGTGATGGAACCATAAAGGTCTCATTCTTATCTCTCTCTTTGTCTATGCTTCTGTCTCTAGATCTCAACTATTTGTTACAGTTGGTGCTTTGAATCATGTTCTGGAGCCTGATTTCTTTTCTGTTGTTGTTGGCGTTTAGGATTTATCGCTTTTTCTCGGATTATTGATTGTTGCGTTCATATTGTTTCGCTTCTTTCTTCATAAAAGTAGGTGCAATAAATTAAGGTGCTTTTTTTCTTATTTCTTTCATGAAGATTGCATTTTTTTTTTTTTTTTTTGATGAAAAGATTGCAGCTTTTTAGATATTTTTATGGATCCATTACTCTCTTTTGTTGATCACGAGAAGTTTTTTCCTCTCTACTTATAGTCAAGCTGTTGTTTGCTTTGTTTTGGAACCTAGGCGGATTTGCATTCACTCTCTCTCTCTCCCTCTCTCTCTCTCTCCTCCTCCCTCTCTCCTGCCAAGTGTTTATATATATACTGTTTTTCTTCAGGGTTAATTTATACCGGTATTCCTTTTGTTTGATTTTATCTATGGGTATTACGTCAAAGCTGCATGCAGTATGCTCAGAATTGGTTTCTATAGAACCAAGGTTTATTTGTTTATTTCATTTGTTTTAAGTTTTGGTTCCTCTGAATGCTGGAATGAATGTCAGCGATTTAGTGATCTCAATTTGTTGCTTGTTGTTTGTAGTTGGAGATGTTATATTGGAGATTTTATCTCCCTAGTTGATATTGAAAATAACTCATTTGATGGCTATTTGAACCAAGACAACCTTAAATGTATGCCAGATTGCACATTTCTCCCTGCAAATTATGGAATGCATGCCCATGGTATATATTCTTCATTAATTCCTTACCTGTCATTTGTTGTCATTGATGTTACATCTGAGATTTTGATTTTTCTGGTCGATACACCGAAAGAATTCCATTCATTGTGGTTCACTTGATTTGATATTCTTAAAAATATATATACTTAGTTTAACACTAAATCCCTAAAGTTGGAATGCATGTCAGTCGTTTATTGTTTTTATTTGTCATTGTTTGCCGGATAATTTATTTTGGGATCCTAATTTTTCTAATTGATCCTTTAAAGTTAATCTTTGATTGTGATTCATTTGATTGTATAGATCTTGGATATATACTAGTTTCATGTTAGTTGCTCCAAACTCTAAAATGCATGTTAATGTTTTAGTGTTCTTAATTCTTTGTTTGTCATTTGTTGTCGGAAATTTTAAATTTGAAATACTATCCTAATGATTGACATATCAGAAATAATTCTTTTGATTGAGATTTATTTGGTCTGCTAGATCCTGAAAGACATCAGTTGATTTTAATATTTCAAATTAGTTCCTCTAATATTCTGGAAATTCATATCCATCATATATCATCCCTAATTCTAGTTTTGTCATTTATTTTTGCAAATATCGCATCTGAGATATTATAATTGATACTTTGTAAGTAGTTGCTTTAATTGATGTTCATTTCATTTGGTAGAGCCTTACACAATATTTCACTTTACATCAATTCCTCCAAAATTATGGATCATTTCATGTCATTGGTTTATTATTATTCGTTCTATTTTTGTCGTTTGTTGTTGGAGCTATTGTATTGGAGATACTATCTTTTTGGATGATACTTTTAGAAATAATTCTTAATTTTTATTGAAGTTCATTAATTTGATGGAGCCTCTAACATATACTTGATTTTACATTAGTTCCTCCAACATTTTGGAATTGGATATTAGTGTTGTTCTTTTTATTTGTCATCTGTTGTCAAAAAATATCACATGTGAGATTTTATAAAAAGGTAGTCTAATACATGAGGCTTCTATCATTGTAGACTATGGGAAGGATCAAAAATATACATCCCTACCCCCACATGCGGGGAGGTTGTTTCAATATTTCGAACCCATGACACTCAGGTCGCATGGAGCAACTGTACCATTGCTTCAAGGCTCACCCTTACATTTGAGATTTTGTTCCTCTACTTTATCCTTCTTAGGTTAAATTTAATTTAGTCCATGGAGTTCGATCGAAGAGCTTACCCTCCAGAACATTCCATTTCACCTATCCATCATCTTCATTTAGTCTCTTCAATCTTTATTATTTGAATCCTTCTTTGGGAAGCATATTTTTACTTTTCAGCTTAATCTAGTTCGCTTCCTTCCTCAATCTCAACTTCCTCGATAATGCATGCTCCCCCTTCTAACACTAATTTTCATTGCATTCCTCACTACTATGGTGCACCATTCTTCTCACAAGCAATTCTTAGATCAAAGAAGTCATTTGTCATGGTGATCAAGGGAGCAAATCACCACCACCTCGGGCCATCTTCAATTAGCTTCATTAACTTGCTTGTAGAATTTAGAGCTTGTGTTTGTTTGAGTTTTTTCCCTCTTTTTTTTACTTGCTTTTCGAGATGAAAACCTGTTGGTCTGATAATTGAATTCTTTCCGCTTCTGCAGTTTGCACACAGGAAGTGCGTCCAGACATGGATTGATCTCAAAGGAGATATTATTTGTGAAATTTGCCACCAGGTTTTTTCTAGCTGATATTCCTGTCCTCTATCTCTATCTCTCTCTCTCTCTCTTCTGAGTGGGGTGGAGTGGGGGGCTATGTTAGCTGTGGCTTTCTCTTTTAATGCTTCAAAAGCTTGTTCCTTATCAAGTATTTACATTTGTGTTCTTATTAAAAGGTCCATTTAAGTTATTGGTATTTAGGCATTTCAGTGACTTACATAACAAGATAAGTTCTGTTATCATGGCTAATGTTTTCTTTCCCATTTTTTGAGAAAAAATTAATACGGCTGATGTTAACCCGCAATCTTTTTCTGTTTTGTTAAATTTGGTGACTGTGCCACATATTCTAAATTTAAAACCAGATGTTTGGGAAAAGAAGCTGCGGTATCACTCATGCTTCCCTGAACTTTGTACACACAAATTGGAATTTCAATATTCATGAAATTGTTCATACCATGTTTACTGATAGCAGATGTTGTTTTTTTTTCCTCCTCACTCATTTACCTTGAAATTTGGATATTTTTTTTTTTGTAAATTAATCTGCGACATGGCTCTCAGAATTAGCTATATGAAAGTTAATACATGACAAAATAACATAAAAATTCAAGCTCTTAAAGTTTCACCACCAATTTATGTATTCTGAACAACAATACAAAGAAAAGAATGTAAAAGTATCATATGAGTGTCATTGGTTCATGTACCTTCTGTCAGTAAAGCACTCCTGGAAAATAAGTCCTAATTTCTTTTGTTTTAATAGGAATTTCGCCCAGATTATGCAGTTCTTCCAGAGAGTGAGGCTTATCGCAGGTGGGTTTTAGCATCCCTTATCTTTTTCTTTTTTCCTTTAAATTCCATCCAAATGCCTTTTGGTCTGTAAGTGCATGCATCAGAGTTACTGCTGAATTCTCCTTTTCTATGATATGTAGGAGTGCCGGTTCTCTTTGTTTGGGGACTTGAAAGATTTATCAGTTAAATAAGTGTGGTCATGCAACTCTTATATAGTTAATTGTGTTCATAGGTTAAAATCATTTCTAGTAATTATTTTAGAGGAAGCAATCTTGGCGTTGGCTTTTTTTTTATTGGTTGTCAGAACATTTTCTTGTATGCTGCCAGCAGTAGAGGGTGAATAAACCTTATTTTATGTGATGACTGAAATTTTGTTTAGTCATCCACTTAAAGACTAGGTTGGAAACTTAAGGGAATTTATTAAGCTCAAAGGACTCTCTCTCTCTCTCTCTCTCTCTCTCTCTCTCTCTCGCACTAAACACATGTACAGGATAATTTACTGGATTATCTATAAATCATTGGAAGTAGCCAAATTTAGCATTGAGCGTGCACTTCCCTTGGCATTTTATGGCATTATGGAAGGAATGTTATGTAGCAGGTGGTGCAGGACTCAAATCTTTACATTGTTCATCAGTTCTCCTTGGGTTGGCTTTAACTTGTTTTCTTCCCATGATAAGGAAAATAGACATTAGCTCCTCGATTCCAGAGATACCATTATTAAGGAGGAGGAAGGCCAACAATTGGCAAGTTTCATTACCAATGTCCCAAAATTAGCAATAGCGCTTGAGGCATGGGTAGAACGCTTTGGGTATCAAAACACTAACCTGTTCTCAGAAAACTAGGAAATCATTAGTTGGAGAAGTGATGCTTATACTTGCCCACAGTAAGATGCCTCCTTGAGGTAGCAATGTAGACAAAGCAGTTTACTCTATTGATTGCCCAAGCAAGAGACTAAATTACTTAGGCATTTAATCAAACTAGCATTTAGGTCTACATAATCTATATAACATGTAATTAGCTGTATGATATTATTGTTTGGCATGTGTAATGTATGCAGAAATCAAGAGATTTGGCAGGCTGCTGTGTGTAAATTATACTCAACCATACTTGGAGTAAACCCCACCGGAAGACCAGTTAGATGGATAATGGTGATCATCAAAATGTACATTAATTTTACTGTCCTGAAAGGCCAGAAAAGTACTAAATAAATGTAAAAAAATATCATGTGCTCTCTACTTGTTTTGTCTCAGATTAGAGCTCTTCAGCCATATACTATTAATCTGTCAGGTCACATAGCTTTTATGCTCCATTAACACAAAAAGTACATTTTTATTTCAAATTTATCATGTTTTCATGGTTAGTTTTGAAGAAATTTGGCATTCTCTGGTTTACCATTTTATCTCCTGATCAAATTTGGAGTCCAGGCTCCATAATGAAGGTTTTCTGGCCCTTTCTGACTCTGAGAATGAGGAAAATAACCATCGTCTCAGGTTCTGGAAATATGCAGGCTACATTGTAAGATAAAATTTTCTTTACCAACACTTCATTTTCCTTAGAATTGTCCGCGGCCTGAAACATATCAATGATTTTGGACAGGTGATGCTGCTTCTGTTTATTCGCTACCTCCTAATGATTGTTGTAGACACCGGTGGCATACAAGGCTCGACATTGGAGTACTTTCAAGTAAGTGTGGTAAAAGTGCCTGATGTTTATGATGGTGGATATTTACTGTCTTCATGATATTTAAATGGGATGCAAACTTGGACTTACATAACATAAACATTTAACTTACCAGATGAAGGTTTATCACATAGTTTTGAATAGCTAAGAAAATTGATCTATATTCAAGAAGAATCTCTTAAATCTCTTATTGGATAGGTTTAACTTGAATTCTTCTGTAATCCTACATCCCTTCCAACTTCTTAGATGAAATCCATTTCTCTCTAACAGAGTCCTTGTCTGAATTGTGAATATTGTTTTGCCAAAAAAACAGGAAAATCATTCTTAAAGTTTTCTACTAAGACAAAACAAAACACAGTATCTCCTTCATGTCATCACACTCTTTCCACACTCCATTTTCTGAAAACCATATGTTAAATTTCATGTGATACATGTACAAGGAATCAATTGATTATTTCAATAATCATTGGCTTACATTCCTCCATCTAGTTGGCAGACAAAATTTTTTTTTTTTTTAAATATATCTTTTTCTTTTTTGGGTTATGTACATATTCATGCATGTATCTGTATGTTGTGTAGAAACATAAATAATGTCTATGTGAATGGTGACAACAGCTATCTTGAACTTGCAGATGTATGTTGAGTCCTCGGACTATCTTTTGCCAGGCTATATGCTCCTAAGGACACTTTTCCTTGTCCTGTGGCGAGGATGGCGTCGGGTATGGTCTAGATTCAATTCTTGGAATTGTTTTTTTTTTTTTTCTTTTCTTTTTTTTTAATCCTTAACAAACAAAACAGTATGAATTGTTGGATTACTGGGTTCTCTTAATGAACCCTGCCTATTTCAAACATTGGGAATATAAAGGCCATGGATTCTGAATCAAACAACCTTTTGCTCTAACACATGCACAAAAACACTTGCAGATGCGCACATGGGAGGAAGAACTAGAAAAAATAGTAAGAAAAAAATAATGATGCTTGGCTGTTGTGGGGGTAAAACTATGGAATTCAAACAGTAAAACTGAGCATTCGCATCCATATATCATATTAAAGTGGTAAACTTATTGTTGTAAACCAGTAAGCCAAGCATTCTAAAGTAGGCATGAAAAGATGGAGTTCAGTGTTAAGTAGGGCCAAGGGACTTGGTCTTGTCTACAAGTCCTACCATTACAACATCTTTGAAATTTGAAGTAATTGGTTAACACACTCCATTTTGTGCTTCTCATGCAGGCCCTGGACTGAAGCAGGGGAGTTGGGAAATTTCTGGTTTTGCTGCTATATGCTGGTTCATCTGCTGTCCCTTGGTTGGTTGGTTTTGTGGTTGGTTGTCCTGTTGTTGTTTGGTTTCTGTAATCCATCGTTTTTGAGTATGTAAGTGGTGCTCTCTTACTAAAGAGAGATGAGGTAAATAAGGAGCAGATAACTCGAACTCCTGTAGTTTATTGCTCCAATTTATAATATTTCATGGCATTTTCCTTAGAGCATGGATGTTGGCCGAAATGGTTTCCTCTTTATTTGTCTGTGTTCTCAGCTGTGCTACTTTCTTATGTGAAGCTTGATAAATAACCCTCTGTAAAGGGGAAATTTGGGAATTTCCCATCCTGGTGATTCCCTTGGATGCAACAGTGAAAGTTCTCAAACTGTAGAAGATTACAAGTCACTACAATCTGAGACTAACACATTCACTGCTGATCAAATTGGATGATAAATTTTAACACAGCCTTTGGCCACATAATAAGTACTATCTCAGCAGCCCAGCATAACTCAGTAGTATTCCAATATAGCACAGACCTTTTACATTGGATTATATGACTTATATTTCACCATGGTTCTTTCCTGGTATCCAAACGTATAGCATTTTTTTTTTTTTTTTTTTTTTTTGAGTTGTTATCAAAGTGTACAGCTGTATGAGTCCACTGTAATTGCTGCAGAATCACCGTTCTCCAATATATAAATACCAAAAATCAAAACCAATTGAAGTCATTCACAGACTCTAGTCATTGAATAACTTCAAGAACAATTGTTCCTCTTCCAAGTAGGTCGACTTGATTTCTAAAGAGAGAATATGATTAAAGGAATTTCAACGTGATCTCCAATAACAACATCATCAGGTCCTTCATAAAAGGTGCAGAGAGACAGGTTGCTTAGATCCGGTGTTACATGATGTGTAGCTCCAGAATCCATGGTCCATCCGGCACTACTGGAATTTGTTAGGATTTGACATCTCGAGATTCAGCCCACATTGAGCCCACAGCGAGGTTCGCAGCGAAAAACGGAGTCCAACGAGACCAAGATCACCCCAAACGGAGCTCGGATGGAGGAGATACGACCTTTTGAAGTCGGCACGAGATCCGAGGCGGCGGAGGACCGCCGGCGGAGCGGCGGCGGCGCACGGCCCAGGTGGGGCCAACGCGGGGGACACGCGGGCCGGCCCAGGCCTAGGTGCCTTGCCTGGGGCCTGTACCCCGGTCCACCGTGGATCGGGCGGTTCATGGTGGACCGCGTGGATCGCGTGGGCGTTTCCTATATATTTCTCACGATACACGGCACTATTCTGTGGACCGGTCACGATCAGACGGCCCAAGGAGTTTCCGATCTTGATCCGACGGTTCAAGAACTTAATTTGGCTTGTTTAGGAGATCTAAAGCTAATCTAATTAGGTTTAAACCCTTGTTTAAGGCCTTTAAAAGGCCTGTGTCTCAACAAAGAAGGGTGTGGTCTATTTTTTTTTTGCCGTGGACACCGTACGGAACTCGAGGAGAGAGAGAGATTGCACCGTTGAGAGAGAGAAGGAGCAGAGGCTCCTGGACAGCGGACGCCAGGCACTTCAGGGGTTCAAGGGGTCTTCCAAGAGAGATAGCTTTTATGAGGAAAACTTCTAGTAAGAAAGAAATTGGGTGTACGAGGGTTGAGGGTGAGATCTTCTCTTGTAAATTCTTTTTTTCATAGTAAAGTTTGCATGCCCCGTGGAGGCGAGCCCTTTTGTGGCTGATCCACATATTTTGATTATTTTATTTTATTTTTTTTTTTTTCTGCTGCATCACGTGGTACTGAAAAGGTCTTGGAAAGTGGTGTCCTGGCCAAACATCCACCCAACAAATGGTATCAGAGCAAGGTGGTACAAGGACGCAGATTGTAGCGGTGGTGAGCAAGACTGAAGATGGAGATCAACAAGTTTGATGGTAAAAGTAATTTCTCTTTGTGGCAGGCAAGGGTGAAGGACGTGCTCATCCAACAGGGGTTGATCGATGCTCTCTTGTGCGATGAGAAGCCGACCATCATGGAGGTGCGGAATTGGAAACGACTATAGATGCAGGCTGTGAGTATCATCCGCAAGTACCTAACAGATGAGGTGGTGATCCATGTGCTGAGCGAGACTTCCCCTACGGTGCTGTGGTCGAAGCTCGAGGAGTTGTACATGACGAAGTCTCTCACCAACACTCTTTTCTTCTGGAGGCAGTTTTACCAACTGCGGATGACTGAGGGACAGAGCATGCAGGAGCATCTCAGCCACTTCCAGAAGATCCTCACCGACCTCCTCAGCGTTGGTGAGAATGTTGAGGAGAAGACCAGGGTGTTGGTTTTGCTGACGTCGCTTCCCCCTTCGTACGAGTCCTTGATGACTGCTCTTCTAGTGGGGAAGAGCACTATCAAGATGGACGAGGTCACCACAGCGATACTCCAGAACGAGGTTCTCAGGAGGGAGAACCCAACTTTGAGCTCAGGTGGCAGTAGCTTAGCTTTGTGACTTCTGGAGGAGCAGGAGGCGGTAGACGGAGCGATGGAGATCACAATGAGGGCGGTCCAAGTCCAGAAGAGACTTGAGCAAAATCAGGTGTTATCGGTATGAGGAGTTGGGGTATTTAGCCAGAGATTGTCCTCAACTCAAAAATCGGACGGTGACTGCTGTAGCGACGGCCAGCAGCGATTCAGATGGAGATGTTCTGGAGATATCTGACGAGGTATCTACTTCTTTCCAGCAGTAGATATTAGATTCTGCATGCCCCTATCATGTATGTTGCAGAGAGGAGCAGTTTGACTTTCTAGAGAACAGTGAGGGCACTGTATATCTGCCGGATGGATCGAGCTGTGCGATCAGAGGCATTGGGACATTCAACTGGAAGACACATGACGGTGCGTGAGGAGATTGGGGGAGGTCCGATACATATCCGATTTCAGGCAGAATCTTATCTTACTTAGCAGACTGAATTCGAGAGGCTACAGGATGGTAGCTGGTGGAGGAATCCTGAGGGTGCTACGCGGCAATAGGATTGTGCTGGAGGAGAAAAAGGAGAGCAGAGGACATTATTACCTTGCAGGGAGCCTAGTGCGAGGTGGAGCTTCGGGAGCCAGGTGGAGCCCAGGGCGAGGTGAAGCTCCAAGAGACAGATCGGGCACGAGACAGGAGACTTGGGAGGACAAGAGGCGACGTCGTAAGGTGAGATTCCTATTACCGCAGGATGATATCCCGAGCAGATCTCAGGTCAGGAGGAGCACAGCATACGATGGAGATGGGATCGAGCAGCCTGGCTCGACTCTCATGTTTGTCCATCCATGATCAGCATGCAATTGCCCCAGGGCATGGGGGTGAGGAGATCTAGAAGCTCTTAGAGTTTGGAGGAGGCCGAATATCAAGTCGAGGTGGAGATTGTTAGGATTTGACGCCTCGAGATTCAGCCCATATTGAGCCCACAGTGAGGTTCGCGATGAAAAATGGAGTTCAATGAGACCAAGATCATCCCAAATGGAGCTTGGATGGAGGAGATACGAGCTTTTCAAGTCGGCACTAGATCCGAGGCGGTGGAGGATCGTCGGCGGCCAGCGGCGGCGGCGCGGCCGCAAGCGACGGTGAGCGGCCCAGGCAGGGCCAACGCGTGGGACGCACGACCCAGGCGCGCGGCCCAAGCCCGCGCGCGTGGGCCGGCCCAGGCCCAGGCGCCTTGCCTGGGCCCTGTACCCCGATCCACCGTGGACCGAACAGTCCATGGCGGACCGCGTGGATCGCGTGGGTGTTTCCCATGCATTTCTCGCGATCCACGGCATTATTTCGTGGACCGGTAGCGATTGGACGGCCCAGAGAGTTTCCGATTTTGATTCGACGGTTCATGGACTTGATTTGGCTTATTTAGGAGACCTAAACCTAATCTAATTAGGTTTAAACCCTTGTTTAAGGTTTTTAAAAGGTCTGTGCCTCAACAGAAAAGGGTGTGGTCTGTTTTTTTTTTTTACCGTGGACATCGTACGGAACTCGAGGAGAGAGAGAGAGAGATTGTGCCGCTGAAAGAGAGAAGGAGTAGAGGCTCCTGGACAGCGGACGTCAGGTACTTCAGGGGTTCAGAGGGTCTTCCAAGAGAGAGAGCTTTTGTGAGAAAAATTTTTAGTGAGAGAGAAATTAGGTATACGAGGATTGAGGATGAGATCTTCTCTTGTAAAATTTCTTTTTTCATAGTGAAGTTTGCATGCTCCGTGGAGGTGAGTCTTTTTGTGGCTGATTTACGTATTTTGATTGTTTTGTTTTGTTTTTTCTTTCTTCCTGCTGCATCGTGTGGTACTGAAAAGGTCTTGAAAGGTGGTGTCCTGATCAGACATCTATCCAACAGAATTTGATGAAGCAGCATGGTGAGCAGCTAGTTGATTGCATGAATGATATGGTGTAGGAGGACGAGAGAAGATAAGAGAAAAGCCTCTCCATTGGCGGCATTGCTTAGCCGAATGACCAAAGGTATCACACAGCTGATAGATAATGCATGGAGCATTATTGTTGTAGTTGGAATAATTGTTGTTATTCCTCCTGCGTTGAGTCTCCTGAGAACGAGATTGATCAAAGGAATTGGATCCTCGGTTGAAGGACTGTGGTGTTAGAAGAATACCTTTATCTCACTGAAGAGTGGTATCAAAAAGTCTGCAACTTTGTCATGCAGTTCTTCAAAGGGTATAGGAGATTCACATGCCCTGATCGTAGTGGCCAACTCTTTAAAGTCTGAACCAAGTCTGTTCAGCACATGAATGACCAAATCATCTTCTTTGAGAGGTTCTTCAATGAGAGTGAGCTCATCAGAAATAGTCTTCATCGAATGAAGGTAATCGTGAACAGATTGTTCACCTCGGGCTGTCACCAATCTATCTTTGAGAGCCATCATCCTTGAGCGAGACTTGTTAGCATAGGTTTTTGATTGCTTGTCCCAGGCTTCTCTGGAAGTAGTTGCCGAGGCAATGAGGAGAACAACCATTTTAGAGATGGATGCTATGATAGCATGCAGGATGAGATGATCTTGAAGGCTCCAAAGAAGAAAATCCGGATTAGCCATGGTGAGGCCATCTTTGTCGATTGTTTTGGGTGGAATGGGACGAGCCATCCAGAAAGCTGAGGAGGTCCGAGCCGAATAATAGGATGGTAAGCTGAGCACGCCAGAAGGGATAATTGAGACGTGTCAATTTTAGGGGAAGCTATGCACCAGTATTGATAGAGATTAGGGTTGAATTGTTGTTTGAAGTGGGTGGTGAGGTAATGATCCGTGATGTATTTGTGGAAGAGAAAGAAAAGTTGGCCATGGAGATTGTTGTTATGCTTTTACGGCTCTGATACCATGAAGAGAGAATATGTTTAAAGGAATTTCAACCTCATATTTCAATGAATAAGTTACAGTATATATAGAATTTAAAGATAAAGTTAGTTGATATATACAAGATCATCCTTACCAGGATTTGAATTTAAATATATATTTAAATAAGAGATAATCTAATCCTATCCTAATTCTAATTACTTGGTATCCCATAATTCCATCTTGTCTTGGTCGTAGTCTGGATCATGTATCTCAGTAGATATTTTCTATCTCTTTTTCTTTCATCTTTTCTTTTTTTTTTTCTCTTCTTTTTTTTTCTTCTACATTCCTTTCTTTCTTTCTATTTTTTTCTTTTCTTTTCTTCTCTTTTTCTTTTTTTTTTATTTTTTTTTAATTTTTATTTTTTACATCTCTTCTTCTCTCCTAGCATTAATAGATTTTAGTATCCCAAATTTGTCTCAATCTCATTTTTTTAGGGAAACAAAACAAGATAGCTGGGATGCCCTCCATTCCGCCGGGACATAAAATCTTACGTCAAAATAAAACCCTCTATGCTAGTCCTATGCCATCACACAATCCAAAATTAAAAATAAGGTATTGTCCTAAACCTAATAAGATTAAACAAATAAATAAAATTAACTTTTATACTAAAAATTCTAGTTAAAGTGGAACAAGCAATGAGTTGTTGACACTTCTCGTTGCAAAGTCTATGCTAACGACCCTGTGAAAGGAACCCTAGGGTGGGTAGCTCTTGATGCAACAAGTTTTCACCAAGCAGCTCGTCACAAGAGACATCTCATGAAAATTTTATAAGAACGCCCTCACACTAGCACCAGGAACTGGTCTCCCATAAGGAGACACATTGTAAACAGGTCATAGGAAGCCACAAGCTGAGAATTTATGTTCACAAAGGCTATCCTCTAGATATAGGTAAGTACTAGGTTGGGGATATTTAGTTGACCCTTCATTCTTGTGACATTAGGAAGATCTGGTGGTGGTGAATCTTATGAAATTGCATCATATCCATGTGAGTTACCAGTATGGATGAAGGCTCAGCCCATTAGGTTGGCACGCCTTTCCCATTCAGAATTCATGGGCTTGAATCCAAAGTTTAAGCACTGCAAGATTGCTGGGTTATTGTTGTAGAAGTCTAGCTGGGTTTGTTATTGTTGCTGACACATAGTCTATGTGGCATCATTTTTATTTTCTATTTTTATTTTATTTTTATAATAAAATAATAAAAATAAATATAGAAGTATATTTGGTGGTTGTTTTTATTTCATTATTTCTAAAAAAATGAAAATAACAAATCCTTACTTTTAATATTTTTTATAAACAAAAAATTTATATTTTTACCATCACCGGTAACACCACCTCCACCGCAACCGCCACCGGTCACACTATCACAACCATCATTGTCAACTCCACTGCAACACTAGCACCTTCGCTATCATTACTATCATTATTACTATTACTATCATTATTATCATCGCTTTTACCACGTTGATGCTACTCTGGCCATCGCCATAGTTACCACCATTGCTATCACCACCACTGTCACCACTATCATCATCATAACTATCACTTTTTCCACCACATTACAACTGCTATTATTACTATTTTCGTTATACCACCATCATATCTGCTATTAATATTATCATCATTTTTACTACCTCCACGGTAGCTACCATTGTATTTATCATAGTCAACCAATGTTAGGTGCCCTACATTGGCAGACATGTTTGTAACCTACTGATACTTTTAACCAGCTTCTACTACACAAGCCATTCTAAGCTGCTCAAAATAAAATGATGCCGAGAACTATATGTTTAGACCACTTGCATATCAGATTAGATTGGGTCAATTTCCTAATGGACACGAACTTGACCCTGACCGTAAGCCATAATCATGAGCCAATGTGTGGATTGGGTCTGGATTTGGATATTGGCTCACCTGACCTATTTATTACATTCCAACCAATTGCAATGATAGAGGAGTTAGTGGTCACAGCAAATCCACACCAGAACAAAAGATAACAATGGGGCCTCTGACTAGCTAACAAAGAGAAATGCCACCATGGGAGCTCTAGTAATAATATTGGTCCCCTGGCCTTCTGTTTTCTTATTTATGGACTATAGCTCTCACATATCTGGGTCTGATGCATGATGTATCAGCCTTGGTACTCCCATGGAAAAGAGGAAGAAAAAGACACTCATTAAACTACAGAACTGAAACAGTGGAAAACAAAACAGGTCTGTAAGTTTGTGGACATTGATTGGTGGGCTTTAATGAGCTCACAGTTATGAAAGCTGGCAAAACTTTCTAGTTCCAGCAGCTTCATAGGAATGAGTATTGGACCAGTTACAGCTTTTACCTCCTGAAAAAATGATGCGAGATTTATGTACTTTTGCATATAGTTTAAAAAATTATCTAGCCTTTTTTTGGTAAGTAAAAATTAACTAGCTTCAGTAGTAAATAGATCTCCACCTTTTGATGTTGTCTCTGCTCTCTTCCAAGCACAGTTGTGAACAAGGTTTACTGATGCCATTGTGGCTACATTATGCCGAGGGCTGAAACCATTGGAGCTGTTGCTGGATTATAATGGACCGTAACTCAGCTATTTATTTTTTTTTATACATATTTATTTCCATTATTAGATATTGTAACAGCAAATAATAACTTATAATATTGTAACAACAGCATGGTGAATTCATGTCGTTTCAGTGACAAACACTGTTTTATATATGGATAACGATATTATAAACACATATTGCCAATATATCTAGAAAAAAGATTTTTTTTTTTTTTTTGGAGAAGATATTGTTAAAAGTAAATCAGTATTGGAAAAAGCGGCAGAAAATGGCCCACATGATCACTATATAGGCTATCGTACATAGCTTGACTAATTAAGTAGCAAATTCAAGGTCCCATCCATCATAATACCATAACACC
The DNA here is from genome assembly GCF_000442705.2 of Elaeis guineensis. Lineage (NCBI taxonomy): Eukaryota > Viridiplantae > Streptophyta > Magnoliopsida > Arecales > Arecaceae > Elaeis > Elaeis guineensis. The sequence goes on from NC_026001.2 coordinate 14,946,040, forward strand.
AGCCATATGACCATGGTTGTGAATGAAATAGAAATCGGCCGGGTCAGCTGCATAAGCTAGCAATCTAAAGAATTAACCATGATGTGTTGTACCATCTGGTACAGAATATACCATATCATGTTAGTATATTATTTTGTATCATACAGATATTCGGTATATTAATTCATATCGTATCGGATCACATATCGATATATATTATAATCATATGGTATCGGTATGAGATCTCATACGAAATGGTAGGTTTTGAAATTAACATTTTAATAATAAATATTATTTTATATATAAATAATAAAATATTAAACATATTTATTGATGAAACTAGAAAGGGATTTTTGCAAAGGGCTAATATAATTGCTATTTATAGGATATTCTTTATTTTATTACGTAACAAAATCACCATTTCATCTGTTATGATACTAAACTCAAAATTATGTTGCCAACATGGCTGCTTGACAGGTATCCATTTAATTTTTTTATGTCATTTCTTTACATGAGTCATTAAAGTGTGGTGGTAAATTAGTAGAAGGATGGATGGAGATAATAACGAGCCATTAAGTGTTCTAAGGAAAGAACATGGAGAGTTATTGGATTTTCCTTTTTTTTTTTTTTTCCCCAACTAGTCATGGGAGTTTTTTAGAGTTAATTAATTTTAAATTTTGGATGGGTATAATGGTCTCTATAGAAATGACTGTAAGGACTCGTTTGGTTGACAGAAAGTGAAGAGAGAAAGAGGCAGTTCCTCAAAAGTAGAGAAGGAACTTCTTGTTTGGTTGGAATTTAAGAGAAGAGAGAGTAAAAAAAATTCTTTTCAAACCATTTTTTATATTTTATGAAAAGTGAAAATCCATGGAGGAGATGGGTTTTCGCACTTCCCATGAGATGCGAAGTGGTAGTACTTTTTTCTTTCTCAAAATATCCTTTTAAGATTTACGGTTAAAATTTTATAAAATATTAATATTATCTTAATATTTATATAAATATAATATTAATATAATACTAATATATATTAGTATTATGTGAACCTAATAAATTATTATGGTCTAATGTTATATTATAATATATTAATATTATATTTTATATTAATATAAATATAATATTTATATTTATATAAAATTCAGGAATAAAAAAGTATGGTCTTACATCTATTAAAAGTATAATAGATATTTTATATAATTTTTTTTAAAAAAATAAATATTCAATCAAATATAAATTATTCTGTAATTAATTATTTTTTTATGATTAAATAAATATATCAAAATTTTATTTTCAAAAAATAACTTCTCTTCTCGAGAAGAAAAATTTTTTTTACGAATCAAATGAGTCTTTTAATGAAGTGCAAATACCCAAGCTTCACTCTAGAAAGGTCTTCAGGACCTATATATCTGCAGGTCGTGCATTTCTCGTAAGCAAGTGAACAGATAATGAGTTCAAGCATCTCCAAATTAGTTCTACGGTAATCTTGTTTGTTTAATGGAAGTTCTGTTTGTTTGACCCGTCTCTTACTTGTTCTTCTTGCATTTATTTATTTATTTTTTTGATCCTTCTGTGATCCTAGGCATATAGTCCGAGGTATTTGACTGCATTTTGACAGTGATCATACCCTTCATAGTAATAATTTTTATTTTTTTTTTAAAAAAATTGTTAATGAGATAGGAGCTAATCAAGTTAGCTGCATGAATTAATTTGTATATTATTACAGACAAAGACTCAGTCCATCATGTGATGTATTATCCACTTTGGCTCATGGACCTCACAGTTTTATCCTTTAAAAAGTATCTCATATGGAAAGGCTTTTTTTTTCCTTATAAGCACGAGTTCCCCTTGACTCACAACCAATATGAGACTATTGGTGCCCTCCACATTATTAGAACCATAACAGAGCCCCCAGTCAAGAAGGACTCCGATGTATACAATCCGAGAAGCTCCACAATCAGCCGAGCCAGATCTCAGCTCCAAAGAATCGAGGCGGACTTCAACCCCTACCTGACGCGCCAATCTGTTGCGGTCAATCCCCTGTCGCCTGTCACCGGTGAAGAGCACCTGCAAGATAAAATCTTCATAGATTGGAGTTGTGTCTGACGGAGACCCTCCGATGTTTAAATCAGAGAGGGGGTTAGTGAACAGCAGATAAAGAGTATTTAGAGCGGCAAAATCTTAGTCCAGAATTGTTTTATCCGTGCTGTTCATTTACCTCCCTTTATAGATGATTCTGATGTAACCGTCGAATACGTGGTCCTGCTTTTTATGGTGCTAAATTATCAGGCCATAATAGTGGAGTTAGTGAACTATTTATTCCCATTAATGGCCGTGACACATAGTCAATAACCATTCATAACGGTTTGGATGTGTTGAGCAGATAGGCCGACTATATATCGATAATACTGATAAGTCGGTAGCAGATCCAAATAAGCATCAGCTAGTAACTCTGATATGTCGATGGTCTTCGGTCGGAAGTTAACCAAATTGTTAGTTGATGATTGATAGTAGCCGACTATCGGTCGGTTCACCAATCGTGAGTCGGCGTAATGTATTCATGCGGCTGATGTAGAGTCAGAGTCGAGAGTCGATTGACTTGTCCCAATAATTGCCCTCCACTCTCAAGTTTAAGGTGATTCAACTATATATTATCACGTAGTCTGTCACGTTGGACGAAGGAGTCGTCATGTATTGCCTCGAGCCCTGACTTGACTGCTAGTCTTTTTGGAGTACGAGAGTTCTTCGACTGTTTTGTCGTTTCAATAGCTACAGAATCATTATTGGGCTGTCATTTCAATAGGTTAATTCGGTACCAGACATCATTTCAGAAAAATAATTCGACGTCGGACGATACGATTCTGACTAATAGATCTTGGCCACGTGTCCGAATATCATTGGGTCGGAGCTGTTTATGCGAATGATGGTGAGGTGGCATGATCAAAAACAAATACGTTGAACCGTCCGACCAATAGTCGGTCCAAATGTTGCCATATATCGTCATCTGATGAGATTCTGATTCGACCGATTTCATCTGGACCGTTGATGGATCCTATATATATAGGATCGCTTTCAGCCAAACTTTTACTTTGCATTTTGTCACCAATAGTCCCACATCGATTGTGAGTTAAGAGAGACTCGCACTTATAAAGAAGAAAAAATCCTTCCCAGGTGAGGCGCCTTTTAAAGGGCAAACCCGTGAGGTCCATGGGCCAGAGCAGATAAGACCTCACGTGACGGGCTGAGCCCTTGTCCGCAACAATGGCACCCAGGAATGAGTCGAGGTCTGCCTCGATTTCCTGGGGTTGAGGTTCGTCTTAATTGACTGTGGGGCTCCTCGGACTGTACACATCGGAGTCTCTCTTGATTGGGGGACTCTGTGGTTCTAATAATGTGGAAGACACCAATAGTCCCACATTGGTTGTGAGTCAAGGGGGACTCGTACTTATAAGGAGGAAAAAATCCTTCCCACGTGAGACGCCTTTTAAAGAACAAAACCGTGAGGCCCATGGGCCAGAGCGGACAATACTTCACGTGACGGACCGAGCCTTTGTCCGCAACAATGACGTGCCAGGTAGGGGTCGAGGTCCGTCTCAATTCTCTAAGGGTTGAGGTCCACCTCGGCTGACTATGGAGCTCCTCAGACTGTGCACATCGGAATCTCCCTTAATTGAGGGGCTCTGTTGTGGTTTTAATAATGTGAAGGACATCAATAGTCCCACATCAGTTGTAAGTCAAGAGAGACTCGCGCTTATAAAGAGAAAAAATTCTTCTCACGTAAAGCATCTTTTAAAGGGCAAAACCGTGAGGCCCGTGGGTCAGAGTAAACAATACCTCACATGATGGGTCGAGTCCTTGTCCGTAATATATATTTATGCTAAAAAATATTACCAAGGACAACAACGATGATACAAAATTGTGCATAGGGCATTTGATTGCTATCTATGATCATGCCAATAGAGGATGCCAAAAAAAAAATTTAAAAAAAAAAATCTATTGCCATAAGTTTGCATCCCAGTCACAGCCAGCTGCTACCGTGATCCAAAAAATCATCTTATTAGATAGTGTTTTTTTGTGCTTTCCTAGTGATTAGTGAAACATCTTATTATAGCCTAAATTATGGCAATTAGATGGGATGTGCTTGTCATTGGAGATTTAATTAAAACTTAAGTAAGGTATTTAATCTTTGTTTAAAGCTGCTTGTCTAGAAGCTTTGGAACCGGAATTTGCGGGCATGATTCGGCCTAAATATTGGACAAGGTTGACAATAGTGGACGTATAGAATTGGAATCCAAGGTGAGAGAGGGAGACATCATTAGCCATCATGGCCGATCATAAGAAGACAAAAGCAAAGTGGATCAAGAGGACTTTGATAGTTCCTGTAGGCCCACCATACCGCAAATTACGCCACAATTGAAACATTACAGAATGAAGCAGCCTTTAAATACGTGAAGGAAAGACTTTACCAACAAAAAAAAAAAAAAAAGTGAAGGAAAGCCGAATGTTTCGGTGCAACATGGTCTAAAATAACGGTTACTCGTGACATTTTTGCATGCCATCCAGATAGCAGTTATTGGTGACCATTATAAATAGCACAGATGGTGGCTTTTATCCTGTTTTTTGGTAAATTATATGAATTAAATTCAAACATTCAAGTGCGGGTGCATTAATGAAAATCAAAAAATAAAATATTTAACAAGTCCACTCGAGTATTTTGCTGAGAAATCCTATGATATACACCTAATATGGTTGGTAACATAAATTGCCATATCCAATCAATCACATTATTATCTACTTTGAAAATATGTGTAACTTCAATAGAGAGCTAAGTATGTATTATTCACCAACAATCCACAAAAGTGGATGGAGCCTGACATGGGCTGAAGATGGTTGTGAAAGCCATACAATAACTGTCAAAAATTTTTTTTTTAAATAAATATAGAAAGCCCTCAATATTTGTATAGCATAAATCAATCTCTTCTATATCATATACAATTTTATTATTAAAATTATAGTATTAAAAATAGAGAACTAGAAATAAATCTCTATCTATACTTTTCACTTAAAAGTAGCTATCTATTTGAGTTTTAAGTAAAAGAAGCTATCCATTTAAAATATAAATTAAAAGCAACTATCTATTTTGGCTGAAATGACTCTTATATCCTTATATTTTTTAAAATACTGCAGTATTGTATTATCATAGTGTAGTATTTATTTACAATAAGGTAGTATTATATTACATTAGTGTAGTATTACTTTATAATAATGTAGTGTTGTTTTATTGTATTATATTAGTATAATATTTTTTTACAATAAAATAGTATTATATTATATTAATATAATATTATTTTATAATAATATAATATTAATTTATTATATTATACTACTGTAGTATTTTTTTACGATAAGATAGTATAACATTATCATAGTATAGTATTTTTTTATTATAATATTACTTTATAACAATGCAGTGTTGTTTTATAATAGTGCAATATAATTTTATAATAGTATAGTATTATTACTTCACAATAGTGTAGTATTGTTTTATAACTGCAAGGATAATTAGATTATTTCATTCTCATTTAGATAGTTATTTTTAAGTTATGTTTCAAATGGGAAGTTGCTACTTGAAACTCAAATGGATAGCTATTTTTAAGTTTAAACTCAAATGAGTAGTTTTCTCTATTAAAAATTCTAACACTATCTGCAACCATTAAAGTTCCACCGGTACTTTTTATGAGAAAGCTTACACCACCATAACTTGTTATTTTCTCACAGAATATCAAATAAGATTATCATCATAGCTATTAAGTAAAGCTATAGGGCTTCAATTTTGTACACATGATCAGTTCTTCGTGTAGACAGATTGATATAAATTCCAACATTTGTTGTCACATATGAGATCACTTGATTAATTATCTAAGCGACATATATGAGTTTGACCAAACTTTTCATATGCACATAATTAGCATCCCAAGATATTTTTCTTATTTTAGATGAGTACTTGATGCATGTACATAGACACAAAGCCGACAGCATATGTCATGAATGATGAACAATTGCTCTTTGACATTGGCTCCATGCCATATTTAGATAAGTCCAGATTAAAAAGCTGTACAATGTGATGTGTAGGTTAGATTTGCTTGAAGCCATAAACATCGCGTGTTACGTAATGATTATTTTGTTCTGAAATAAAGAAGCAAACAAGAATCCTTTATTTTCCTCCAAGAGCAATGAATAAAACTAATAATAGATGTCATAGGAACGATATAATGGTCCAAAGATCTTGCATAAGTTATGGGTGTATTGCCAACTTGAGGCATACAAACTACACAAAAATCTCATTCATCACTTATTCCCCGACCAATATGTTACCATGTTTGAAAATTTTAATGTGTTTTTTGGCGGTCTTGGATTGAAATTGGAGACATTAGACTGTTAAACACATTATTGTTTGGTTAATCTCCTGACATTTTAGTTGGTTGGTCTTATCCATCAGCAACAGTAGTATTCAAGGAAGAAAAGGAGGAGCTTCCCTTCTATTTTTCTACTAATTACTATACTTTCATGGATTCGGTGGAGTATTTTTAACGTCCTGTCAAAGCTCCCAGTTGTATTTTTAACGTCCCTTTCTTATGGTACAGTTTTTCTAACGTCCCTTGACCCATTGAGCGGATAAGAAAATGCTTCATTGCATCAGGGTTTGGTGAAACAATATAATCCACACCTTTTGTCAATTTAAAGGTGCCGTTCTTTAACAATACATGGACAACATCATGACATATCCAAAATATTCATCTGATTTCAAATTCAATTTATGCTATTAGAGGCGCTAATACTTTGTATGAAAAATTAGGAAGATGTTTAATTGGTTATGAGGGAAGAAATCATGAGATCTTACCTATGATCGTATACTTTCTAGCCTGAAGCAATATAATTTAAGTGATTCTTAATTAATTAGCATTGAAGTGTCTGATGTTTATGTAGTACCAAAAATAAAAGTCTTGTGATGGGTGACAAAATTGTCAAATCTTACCGTGCTAGATTTTATATGTTTTATTGCGTGCAACATAAAAAAAATGGACAAACAATGTGAAGTCATCATTTCACGCCTTTATATTTTCTTCTCATAAAAATATGAAGACATGAAATGATGACTTCATTCACCATAATATATATAGTGAAACAACGAAAGAAAGGACAGAATCTAAAGATAATAACTTAATTAATCTATGAGGATTATGTCAAGATCTCGATAGCACCGACTTCCGCAAGTAGCGCGCTCTTTGCAATCATTATTTTCTTTTTTTCAAAAATTCAAAATTATTATTTCCACTGCAAAAAAAAAAAAATCCATCATTGGCCCAATATGTGACTTAATTAGAAGTGCAAATGGGTCAAATTAGATCAGAGACTCTGACCCAAATCATTCTTTGATCAGATTTTATTGTTGGACCCAGATCTGGTCCAGTAAAAAATTGGGTCTGGCTATATACAGCTAACTCCAACCCAAACAATTTAGGTCCACACTGGGTTCCATTCGGATCAGAATCAAATCCTAGCTATATTGCATTTGCTTTAATAAATTCTAATAAGAAGAAATAAAAGATACGGAAAAATTTTGAATTCTCCACTTCAATGTAGTGTTTCCGGTTGGAGTTTGTATGAGCTATAGTGGTCTAACTTTATGTTAAGAGCTGACACACATTGCACCCAATTATATATTTTTGATTGTTATGGTTATCATCATCTCCCGCTATCTTTATTTACTACTGTAAATTTTGAAAAAAAAAATAAAAATAGGCTTGCAAACCAAATTAGGACATTAAAAAATACATAAGGACTTGCAATTTATCTAAATTATGTTTAGAATTATTTTTTTTTATGAACCAACATTGTATTTTTTAAAAAGAATATCTAGAGTATAGGTTCAATTGTTCATGTTCGTATACTAGGTTTTAATTAGGCCAAGTCAAGTAAGAATTTAGTAAATCTATATCTCATTCAGAAAATAGAACGGATCCAATTTCAGAATCCGATCCAACTCTATAAGTCCTATAAAATAGTTCGGATTGAATCTAAGCAAGTTGGGTCGGATCAAGTCATAGATCAATTCGACCCATTTGCACTCGTAGACTTAATAGATGCGAAAAAAAAATACAGAGTTCTTGCAGTTAAGGTTTGCGAAACTATCATGAATTTATGTGTTTGGAGTATACCGGACGATGTTAGCAGTGGATTGGGATGATTCCGATGTTTGAAATAAAAATTTGACAAAAAGAGGAAGAAAAAAAAAGAGAGGAAAAGAGAGAAAGAAGGGAGAGAGAGAGGAACATAGGGCCTTTAAGGCTGCTGAGGTAGTTGTGCCACTATTGAATCCACCGGAAAGATGGAGGGAGGTCTTGATTGAAATAGAGGCTTCGGCCCCTATTTTGTTTTCTATTCTGAATTTTTTTGGTGAGAGGATTTGAGCTCCATGCCTTCAAGAAGTCTAATCATTGGTTATATAAATAGGTTTAGATATCCGAATAATCCAACCCAAATAAAGGTTAATCTAATGGGTCTGAGTACCTGATGGATTTATCATGTTTTAATGGGATAGATTTGAGATTTTTAGTTAATTTTATACTTAGATTTGGAATGAGTTTGGATGGTAAGATTTTAAATGGATTGGGATATTGGTAGGGCAAATTTTGCAAATATCTTATCTATTGTCGTTTCTATCCTTCTTTTTTTCTCTTCCTTCTTTCTGTTTTCATCTTTTCCATTCTCTCTTTACCCTCTCTATCATGTTTGTTTAGATCTGGTGTGGAATAGTATGGGATATATCGAACTATAGCACTGGCCAACCATTCCGGAACCTGATATTAGCACAACGGATATTGTTTGTAGTTATTATAATATAAAAATAATGATTTTTTCTATTTGAATCACTTGTGCAACATTGCATACGTAATTAATTTTAAATTTATTATTTTGTTGAGATGAATAAAAAATATAATAATTAGTTTTACTATATAATCATTATTATTGTATTAAAGTCGTAGTTCAATAATAATAATAATTTTTTATCAAGAAGTTAATGGGATAAATTTTGTTATTGGAAATACAAATGGTATGGCAGTGGAAGCATTAGATTGTTTGATACTACAGTTCCTATGATTGAATTGTATGTTATACCCAAAAGGATGGCACTCGTATGATTAAAATTTTGAGAGTGCCTCATATTATTTATTATAGGTTTATTTAGTGATATCGGTACGTCGGCGTGTGTATATATATATTAGTAATAAAAAGAGCAAACGAGAATCTACTATATTTAACGTTAGTAACCGCCCTTTTTTTTTTTTCCTATTTAGCGTTAATAAAAAAAAAAAAACAAAAGGAAACGCGTGGACCCCACACGTGAGTCACAATCCCCACCAGTATGTGGACTTTTGGGAGGCGTCCAAAGGTGTGCGTCCCACCATGATTAAAGCATGGGTCGCAGGGTACAAAATTAAAGTCCGGTGAGCAGCAATCCTTTGTGGGGCCCACAGTGCTGGACTGGTTGAGAGAAGCCGGAAACTGCCCGATAGCGATTTCTCTTCAAATATAAACAAACAAATCGGCCGAATAAGTTATCATATTAAGAGTTCCTCTCATCACACGCAATGCTACATGGACTCATCTGAATGATGACCCCCCAATCCATGTGGTGCCCAAGCATGTCAAAACAAATGGTATATATATATATATATATATATATATATATATATATACATGGAGAGAGATTGGAATAAGGTTAATACGTTTCGATCAAGTTTTCTACCGCCTCATCTCCCACACGGCCACACCTGCATGGATTTTAAAAATTAACGATCACTCTTCATTTCAAATTAAAATATTTTAAATAAAATAAACTATTAATATGGATGGAATGGGGATGAAATCCAATTTGTATTTATTTTAAATATATTTATATTTATTTTAAAAGAGTTCATATTTATTTCATCTGAAATTTATATTTATTTTACATAATTTATGTTTATTATGAAAATAAAAAATAGCCTATTCTATCATTAATATCAATAAGACTTGCCACTTTCAATCCCACCATAATAAACATAAATTATATATGATAAATAAAAATTTCAGATAGAATAAACATAAATTCTTTCAGAATAAATATACATCTATCTAAAATAAATATAAATAAATTTAAAATAAATAAAATATATCAAATTAAATATAAATTTTATAGAATAAATAGAAATACATCAGTATAAATATGAACTCAACCCCAACCCCTACCCCATTCTATCTATATTAATGATCTTTTAAAAAAAAACATTTAACCCCAAATAGCTGGAAAGTGACCGTTAATTTTTATTCTGTTGTATGGAGATCCTTGTGAATTTGAAGGATTGGATAAGGGAAAACTCGACCAAATTTGACTCTAAATCTACTCAACCGTATTTTAGTCTCTCTCTCTCTATATATATATATATGTATGTATGTATGTATCTATATACCATAGATTGAAGTGTTTTCTTGATACTAATATATTTTGTAAAAAATCTATTTAAATATAAATTTTACAAAAAAATATTGTATTATTTTTTCAGAATAATATGTTCAATCTTTAGACAATTTTATCTCCGGGGCTAAATATAAGATGGGCGATATATATTTAATTTTTTAGAAGTTTAATTCATATATTTTAAATATCTGACCTATATTTATTTAGGTGGGGCACGTGAATGAAACTATTCATGATCCTTTTATGTACATTAAATTTCTAACAAAATTGATTTTCATAAAATTAATAATTAAATGAATTTCTTGAGGCAAAATCCACTAAATAGTAATAAGAGGATTTATTATTCTTGTATTTGTCTCAGATCCCTCCATAGGGAGAGAAAAAATTCAAAGGCAGTGTAGATAAATATTGTTGTGTCCAAGAGAATACTCCTTAAAGGATAATAGAAAATTTTGGTTATGGTTAGAGAGCATCTCTAACAAATTGGCATATCTTATAATGAGAATAGAGAACAATGGGCTAAATATGTCCTAATAAATATAGGCAGCACCGAATAGCAATGAACAACTGGTGCTAGCTATATTCAAATTTTATAGCCTAGTTTTTTTCTTCTAATCCAGAATGAATTAATTTCTTTATAAAATGAAACAAGTTATGTTTAGAATTCACAAATTGGTATTCTTATTTCCTAGATAACCTAAATTCTTAATTCATATTTTCTCTCAGGTTGTTGGGGAGGGAGTTGTGGAAGTGGGGAGGGGGTACTAGGAAGTTATTCACAAATTGGTATTTTTATTTCCTAGATAACCTAAATTCTAAATTCATATTTTCTTGCAGGTTAAGTGGGGGTTTCAAGAAAGTTATCCACCTGACCTGCCAAATATCATCCTGAAAGCGAATACCTTTAAACTTCACTTTAATTCATTACTCGTCCCACTAATCTTTAAACATCCACTAACCAAGGGATATTACTAATCCAATAAGCTTGTTTGATATCCTGGATTAGCTCTCTTGCGACCAGATTGGCCTAAAAGAGAATTGACATCAACAAAAATGTAAGATTATGAAAAGATCTAATTGAAGGAACATATATATTTAATTAGAATTTTTATTTTGCTATCTGTTGGCTCTTCAACCATTAATTGATGTCTTGTAAAACCACAATCCTGTAGCAAATAATGTTAACCGTCAAGATATTTAAAACATGATGTGGAAGAGAAAAGTGAGAATTGAAAGACTATATTTAAGAGGACAAATTTTATTGGAATAGCAATAACACTGTGCTTGAACTATTCAAGCTCATGCTAAAATGTACGTAAATATGCATTAGCAACTGATATAGAAGGTAAGAAACTTTGATGTACATTAGAGCAACTTTAGATGTAACTAAAAAGTGTTAGATCAAATAAAGAATAAAGTTAAAACATCATCTTGACACTACACTGAATGCAATTATTCAATGGATAAAGCAAGTATTACATAATTATAACGTTTTTTATTGTGAAATTAGATAGAATATCATATGACAACGTCTCAAAAAATTGACAAGGCTACTGAAATATTAAAGGAAAAACCATAAAAGATGGATTTGTACTAGATTAACTATGAACATCAGCCATGTACTCAACTTCCTGAATGCATAGTCCTTTTTTATTTTTGGGTGAGATTGAGAGAAAGGAAGGGATAGCTATCCTATATTATAATTACTCTGGTCCAGAATTTTTTAAACGTCTCTCAACTGTCAAGAGAATCAGTTAAGCGCAACATTAGACACCAAATCAGACACATATACATAATATTTGTTTTTATTAAGTAGGATGATTAACCTTAATTTTTTGGATAAATACATCTACTATAGTTATCCAAAGCTAAAGCTAGAATGGAGCGAGGAATATAAGCCCAAGTTCACAAAATATTATCCTAATCTTAGGGATGGGATGCTCCGCATCTCAAAATCTCCTACCATATTTTACAACTCCTTTGGGACTCTTGTTAGGAAGATCATTCTAGGATAACATTGGCAACTAAATAATGCACATATATATAATATGCATTGTTTGAATATTATTAAATATATTTTTTTTTATTAGAGGAGAAATCAGCCATAAGGAATATTTGGTTAGGAGGATTTACAATATGAAATGAAATAAAAATAAGTAACTTCCATTCTAACTATTTAGTTGAAAAAAAATTCATTTTCATTTTGATTGTAGAAGAAAATAAAAATATCTTAATTATCTAAAATCTAACTCATAATTTTATTTAATAATCAAATTTGTCACGAACTAGATGCATCGAAGAGTATAACTATTTCAATAATCATTTCAATCTATTTTGATTCTAATTTAAATTTTATTCACGGATCATAAACATTGAAGCTTGCATAAACACATCTGAAATGGTCAGCAAAAATCAAAGAGGAATGTAATTTAACTAGCTAATCAGCACACAGATTTCCACTGGTCAGTTCCAAAATATTATAAATAGGGTAGGAGTCCAGTCTATTGCCGCGTGAAGATGGCATCCAATGTTCAAACAATAACACATAAAAGTATGTTTGTTCTTATTTTTAAAATTAACCTGCTAGTGAAGTCTCTTGATGGTGATGTTTGTAAGATAGACTTTGGTTAGACTTTCACCCGAAGTAGTTACTGAAGAATAAATTAAAAATAAAGAAATATTTTAATAGGAAGTATTATTATTTTTTTATTGCTCCAATAATATTTATAAATGATAGATGGCAGGAAACTTCGCGAGAGTTTTCCCACAAACAAACAGGGTCAAATCCAGGAGTACAAATTGAGCTAACCGCTGCATGTCACCTCCCTGGGCTGTGGGCCCTTCCATGGCTGTATATTAGCTGTCAAAAAAAAAAAAAAAAAAAAAGGATCAGCCGAGGTAATAGATTTTTCTTTCTTTTTCTTAATATTTTCATAGATTTAGTTGGTGCCCTCCTGGGCTTTTCGTGTTTATATAAAGAGTAGCCACCCACCCCATTCTTAACCCCTCCTCTCTCTCTCTCTCTCTCTCTCCAACCCTCTCTCTTTCTCCCTCTAGAGTCCTTCATCTTTCGGATGCTATAATCGAATATTCCGGCGGCGGCTGTCCGAACCACACGGTCGGATTCCCTGCCCGAACGTTGGATTCCGACAGTATCCGCGGCGGTCGGATTCTTCGGATTGCACGGGTTCCGGCATCATTACGAGCTTCCCCCCCTCCAAATTCCTCTAAATCTTGGTAAGCTCTCGCTTGCTCGCTCGCTCCCTCTCTCTCTCTCTCTCTCTCTCTCCAACCCCCCCCTCGCGGTTGAAGGAGAGCTGTTGGCTCTCTCCCATCGGAGGGTCAGTATCGACATGATCGCCGTCGACGTCTAGAAGGGCCGACAAATGGAGGGTGATCTGGTGGGTATTAGGTGAAGGACAATCCGATCAGCCACGTATCACTAGAGCCTGATCGGAGTCGTACCAAACTGCAGCCTAGCTTAATAGTATAATACATGATTTATATCATAGTGCAATTCAATCCTAGGGAGTTCGCCACTGGTCAATCAAATGACTTCTAATGGGAGACGTAATTAGAGTACAAATGTATATGTCCACAAGTATTTAAAGCATGAATTAAGAGTTAGTGGGCTTTGTTTTGCGAATTAGATAAGAGTTATGAACAGATAAAATTTCTTGGTAGTTGTATTCTCTGTTTGGTAACATTATTAATAGTCTTTGTTTTTTCCAAAAAAATCATTTTTATTTCTAAAAATATTAACATTAAAAGAGGAGTTTAAAATTTGATATATATTCAGTTTAGAGATGGCAGATTACATTTAATAGTTGAATCATAGAAGAAAGATCCATTTTGTCTAATTTCAATATGATCTGAGTGAAAAAAAAGGTTTGGTCTAAGACGTACATGACGCGTGTTTATATGTGGTGTTAGAACCATCTATATGAGTCATGCATTGTATAGATCTTAGCTTCGGGTTCTCAGAATTTTAAATCAAACATAAGATGGGGCCCACACTTGAAGAGATCTTGTATGAGTCATCACTGAAGGAACATGCATAGGTGGTTTAGGTGTACACGCAAGCATATAATATTGCTCAATGACAAAGATCTGAATTTGGTGCATGAGAAAATGGGAAAATTAAAATGTTTGGGCTCCACCAGTTTAAGTTGGCTTGGTGACTATCCAAGATTGGGCCTGACTACAGGTCAGCTAAGTATTTTTAGGCATGGGGCCTACTAATAAATTTCAAATTCTAAAGCCAGTGCACAGATACAAAAATCATTAGACTGACAAAAATGTTATCAGATGTGGAAGCACTGCTAATAAAGCAAACCTGACCAAGCTGAGCCTGTCCAAACTTAGCTCAATATTTAAGTTATTCAGCCAATGGGCCAAACCAAGGACTGAGTTATTAGCCCAAGTTAACTAAGTTCACCAGTCATCTACCTGGGCTTTCTGTAAAAGTTGCCAATAAGAAGAGAGAGAAGGCTCGGTCAATGAGATAAAATAAAACCGAATAAACAAGTAGAGAAGAGAAGGCTTCTGGTGGGTTTTATATTGTGATGGGCATCTTCTGGAAACCAAAAAGAATTGGAGGCAAGGAGACAACATGGATAGAGTAGCAGGAGGCAACAAGACCACAAACAAATGTTTCATGGGGAATGAGGCCTAAATTAACACCAAATTGATGAGGTTTAGCAGTGGGTCAGTGCATGATGATATAGCTAAAATTACTTTAAAAACCACACATTCTTGACCCCATTCTTTTTCCTCAATGTATTTCCATGTGTTTTAACTCACCAACTATACTGTTATCTTGGCATCAACCTGTTGACAGAAGAAAGAAAGTAGATGATGATGATGATGATGACAGAAGTTACTGATCAGAAGAGAAGAAGCCATGATAGTTTCCTCCTCAGCAACATCGCCGGCGCCGGCGGAGGTCACAGCCATAACACTAGCATGACCACCACCACTACCACTTGCAGTGGCTTGACTTCCAAGAGGCTTAAAACTGCTGGTGGTGGTGGAGGAGGAGGAGGAACCATCACCACAAAGGTTTGCTGTTTTTCTCCATCTTTCTTTATATCTAATCATTGATCATATTATTCACAACTGAAGCTAGCTAGAATGCTGATGAGGTTTGAGAGTAATGAGCAGGAGAAGAAGGACAAGATTGGAGAAAGAGTGGCCAAGCTGCAACAACTGGTCTCTCCTTTTGGCAAGGTAAGTGTTGGATTGCCATTGACTGAACTTGATCATTATTCTATGCTTCTTATCTAGTGATCGAGAAGTTGAATATCCTGTGCTGAATGCAGTCAGACACGGCATCGGTTCTTCAGGAGACTACTGGATATATCAAATTCCTCCATGATCAACTCCAGGTTCATTCCATGACCCTTTTTGACTTCCCGTAATATTTTTCATCTTGTTTTACTTCCTCCTTTCAACAAGGATTTCTATGAGTTATTTAGCGACCTTTGCTTGAATTACTCACTGTGTTAATTGCTGTCAACAGGTGCTGAGTACTCCATATTTGAGGACGAGGACACAGACTGCAAAGACTGAGGTGAGATATCTTTCACCATATTCCCCTGCTCATGCTGAATTTTTGCATTCACGGGGTCCATTTGGGCAATCGGGAGTGGTTTCCATGGCAAGTCCATGAGGACCACCTTCAATTCCACATTTCAAATTACAAACAAAATAAAAGAGCAAAGGGTGTGCATAGATATTAAGCTAGAATGCAGGGTTGTAGCTTTTATAGATTATGTCTTGTTATCACTTTCATATGCATTTGTGTTTTCGAAAGGTGAAAATGAGACTTTCACTGATTTTATTCTCCTGTAATATGTGATTCAGGAAGCTGAGTACTGCAGCCTAAGAAACCGCGGCCTCTGTCTCATGCCGATCTCCTCTACACTCAGAATTGCTCAAAGCAATGGCGCCGATCTCTGGGCTCCTGTTAGTTCAAACAAACAACCATAATTCTCGAAGTTTGTCACTTACTCCCATTGAATGAAGAAAGCGTGTTATGACCATGGCAGAGGCTGGAAGTAGTTTTAGAGACAGATTGCTAGTTACAATCCTAACTCTATTCATCTTCTATCCTGACCACAGATTTTATTCCAATGTAACCTGTAACCTGTAGTAGGATAAGTCTCTTGCATAAATTTTGCATCCCTAAAAGAATGTAAAATGCCTACTGAGCTAGATTCTAATATCCTGGTTGCTGGAAGCAGCCAAAGCTCTGTTATGTATTACTATTCATCCTAGTAATGAAATGGGCATGAGCATATGGTTCTGGTTTCTATCATATCCTTCTGCTTAAAGAGATAAGGCAAAGTGCACTGTCATTACCTATGGGTCTCTTTCTACCTAAATAGGAAAGAGGAAGTGTCACAGAGCTTTTCAGCAGATTTCCATGTCATCCAACTTACTATAGTTGTCGCAAGACCAGTCAAGATTTGAGCCTGCTGCATCCCATCTGAATAATGGTGTTGCATATTTTCTTGTTCTTGATTTGGCTTCCAAAATCTGGTGTTGTTGGATTGTCTGGGTACAGGAAATTCACTGATCATGCAGGGTAAATTTAAGTGAAACTTTTGTTAGAGCAGTAGTCCAATTTATTTTGCTAAAGATACTAGGAAAGAATGGCTCTGATGACATTCCCCTCCTTGAACTGAAATCTTGCTAACACATGCATGAAAGATGCAACTATGTGGGCATCCTGAAGCTATGGCCATGGTACCATTCTTCCAGTTCCCCTGAACTAGTCCCTTTCTTTTTTGGTACATTTTCTTTTTTTGGTAAGAACTAGTCCCTTTCATGGGCACGAGTTAGAGCTGCAATCCAAACCCAGATACTGTGGTATTTGTTCAGAAAATAGCATCACTTTCCGGTCACCGAATAGCCTCTCTTACCAGTATTGGACTCCAAATGTATTAAATGATGACCTTTTCCCCTCCTTTGAGGGAATATAGTGTACCACCTTTAGAAATTCAGAATTATCTTGGCCCAACAATAGTGCAACACAACCAGGGGTTGAACATAGAACCTTCTGCCATACGGAGGGTGCAACTGCACTGATATAGCCCATTTTATGTATCAAGTGATGAAATGTGTAACAAAAGTATTTTTGACAGGAGAAGACAGAAAAGCTATTGGACAATCTAAGACAGCAAAGATAAAAGGAAATCAGCATGCCTATACAGTAGAGATTTGAGTTTGGGATTTGAAGACCTTTACATCAAAACATAATGAGATCTAAAATCTCAGACATTAACTTTTGCCTCCAAAACCTACTAAAGCTCTTGCAATATAATTAATTGCACCACCCTCATAGCAGATTATAATAAGACCACTAATCCACTGTTTTGTACCTGCTTCTGAGACAGAAAGATATCCTATAGAGTTGTCCACAGTAGCCAATGCACCTCTTGCTTTTGACACAAGCGAGGGCATCAAGCACCTTTTTCCTAGTGCACACAGTGTCCTGGTTTCGGATGCACCTCCCCAGAATTGGATTTGCAATTCTCGAAGGTTGGGAAAAATGCTCCTCCAGAGGCTACTGTCATATAAAATGCTCTCAACTTGCTCCTTGAGCATAGTAAACAATTCATTCCTTTAAACCAGCATGCCATCAATTATAATAATTGCTAAACTCAACCATATAAAAGATGTGTAATTTTTCTCTGGTATTTAACTTGCTTGCTATAAGCTCATGCTGGATAACTTTATTTCTCAATCCTGACCATTATCCACTTTCTTCCAAATCTTTTGGTTTCCTTTGGAATGAACACACTGAGATCTTCTTGTGCTTGGCATCATATTCTTAATCAGATAATTTCTTCATTTTGAGATTCACCAAAATATGATTTGCTAAGTTTTGTCTATTAACTGACCTCGGGTAAAAACAACATAAAAGTATAGACCACTGCCCATATGCATGTTCCTCCAGGTATAGCAAAGAATTCTTGCAAATAAATTAAACTAAGCAGTTCATGCAGCAGCAGCGCATAAATCAGAAGTATATGTTCACAAAGAATGAAATATGCAACCTTGATAAATTGGTCTGTGATCACAACGATGGAATTAAATTCGGATGTACTTAAGCTAGACCAAGAACAAATCCTGAAATCTCTATCCACAATGCAAAATGTATTAAAGACATGTTTTTGAGCGACAGTTGCCACCAAAAGATATTAAAATATTATAATAATAATAATAATTAGCTATTCTCTGCATTGTCTACAGGTTTTTGAAAACTCCAAGAGCACAAATGCGAGGAGTTTTCTTTGTTGGGTTGGATTGACGAAACTTTTCTACTGAAGCAAGCCTTGTTTTGTTTAATTAGATCACCTAAATGCAGTTGTATTTCTTCATATTCTGTGTAGGGCTCTCAACATGACCAATCTCAAATATAAGTGCTCATATTTCTACAATTAAATCTTTCATCAGCCAATCCATCCACGCTCAAATTGAATTGGGTTTGACATAAAAATGTTTGAAGTTGGGCATAGTTCGGATTTGTTTGTCTCGGTTGGGTTGGTTAGAGTGAAGTTTTTAATGGGTCGGTCTATTGGCCCACAATCTAGCCCAGTAAAATAGGATCTTGATGAGTGGGCTCCATAATGCTTGACATATATCATCATCATCACCAAACCATAGAACATCTAAACTGGAAAATACTTCCAATTTTGAATGGCACATCATGATCCTAGTCTACCAAGGTTCAAAAAGAGAAATTATTATCAGACAATTAGGTCCACACAAGCAAGTGGAACATCAGAACAGCCTATTATCGAACCTTGGTGCCATATACATCATCTAGAATTGGTACAATTGCTGCTTGGTATTGTAAATCATATGATATCGTTTGAAGCATGATATCATATTTGTGCATGCAACGTCGATGATTTTACCATTTTTCATTTTTTTTTTTTTTGACATCTGTCTTTGGAAAGCCAGCACCGCGGTCGTCGGGTTGAGCGATCTTCATACATTGCTTTTGCCAGAGATGACAGATGATGTCCGTAAGACGAAGGTCAGTTTGCATCTCTTCCCTTATTATTTAAAATAAATTATAAAAATATTTTTTTTATTTTAATTCAATTTCACTTACACTTTTATATTTTAAAAAGTATCCAACTAGTACTTTTAGTTATTGATATGTTTCGATGCAGTCCAACCATCTATCTCCATTAACAAAATTTTTAAAATAATAAAAATACTCATTTTCTTTCTTCTCCATCTTCCTCCTTGGCCAGTGTCCCTCTTTCTCCCACTTCTTTCTTTCTTTCTCTTCCTCTCCTTCCTTTTCATCTATTTCTCCTCCTTCCATTTCTCCCTCTTCCTTTCTCCTCCTCTCTTTTCTCCATCCATTCTCTTCTTTCCTTTCCTCCTCTTTCCCCCACCATGATGGGGTCTTCTTTCATGGTCCACCGGCCTTTCATCACCTTAGTCTCTTGGCTACATTTATCTTTTTGTTCGTGGTGTTTGTTACTTTCTTCCCCCATGGAATAGAATTCTTCTGATCCATCCATTTAATTTTTTTCCCAAATCCCACAAAATTTAATGCTTCTACTAAAATTAAGTTCTCAAAACCTCAAGGGACCTACTCACACCAGCACAACTCTTACAAAATCCCATGTGCCCGAGAAAAACCCAACCAGAACCTAAGAAACCCCTCCAATCTTCCTCCCTCAGGTGCTCTCTTTTCCCACAGATCTTCGAAAAAGAGAATTAAATGAAAAAAAAAGGAGGCAAAAAGAAAAAAAATAATGATCAATCTATGTGGTAAAAAATCTTATCTTTCAAAATTTTTTTTCTATTTTTTTTTATTTTTTTTGAATTTTTTTTATTTTCTTCTAATTTTTCTCTATTTTTTCTCTTTCCTCAGGAAAGCTTGGAGCAGTCGAACAGAAAAGCTTAGATGATAGCTATAGTTTTGTGTTGGATATTAGAGCTCTTATCTCTTGCTTCAGATACTAAAATTGTATTGCTACTGGACCATATTTGTCCCAAAGCATTAGAGTGATATAATCGCTGTTTTTAAACTAGCTTTCTCTCTTTTTCTCTCATGTGCTAGAGAAGGAGGCCGCTGTGTAGGAGAATAATTTATAGGCAATTTGGAAGAAAAGGATGGGAAGAAAAAGTGGATAGGAAGGAAGAGGAGGAGAATATGTGGAGAAAGAGGAGGAGGAGAATGGATGGAGAAAGAAAAGGGGAAAAAAGGAGGAGGGAAAAAGAAGAAGAGGAGAAGGAGAAATGGATGAAAAGAAAGGAGAGGAAGACAAAGAAAAAAGGAAAAAAATGGGAGAAAGAGGTACACCGGCCATGCAGGAAGAGGGAGGAGGGAGGAGGAAGAAGATAGGTATTTTTATTATTTTAAAAAATTTTATTAATGGATATAGACGGTTAGACTATATCGAAATATATCGATGACTAGAATGGTTAATTTAATATTTTTTAAAATATAAAAAATTTAAATATAATTGAGTTAAAATAAAAAAAATATTTTTTAATTTATCTTATTATTTAAAATATAGCAAAAAAAAATTTAAAATGCAGCAGAGAAGAGAAGATACTATTGTTTAATGTAATAAAGAAGAAAGAGCCCCGGGCCACAAGTTCCGTAGAGCAACCGCAGCCACTAGTGCCCCAAACCGACCAGCATTAAAAAATCTAGCATCATCAAAAGCAACCTCATGGATGCAGAGGATCACAATTATAAGCGACTTTATCTATTCCATTGACCCCATTGCTTCGCTTCTCTCCTCCCATCCTCTTCTCTCCCTCCCTCCTCTCCAACCACCATCCTCCTTCTCCAAGGTAGGTCATCATTATTCTTCTAGACAGCCAATATCCATGGAAATTTTGTTCATGTCCATCTCTCAACACAAGTTTTTGTTTCTTTTCTGTATCAATACAGCCTTCTTGTTACTCTGGAGCTACCATATGGGTGTCTTCTAAAGATCAGTAGAAAGCTGAGCAGAAAGAAGAAGAAGAAGATAGAAAGGAGGGGAGTTTAACTGAGAGGAAAGAAGTGTTGAAGAAGGAGACATGAAGATCCAATGTGATGTCTGTGAGAAGGCGCCGGCAACCTTAATAAGAGAGGATTTGTCATTTATAGTGATGCTTCCAAGAAGGGATTAGGTTGTGTGTTGATGCAGAACGATAAAGTCATAGCTTATGCTTCTCGATAACTAAAAGCTTATGAGCAGAATTATCCGATATATGATTTGAAGTTAGCAGCTATTATTTTTGCTTTAAAGATTTGGCGATACTATTTATATGGAGAATCATGTGAAATCTTTACTGATCATAAAAGCTTGAAATACTTATTTACTCAAAAAGAGCTGAACATGAGGCAAAGAAGGTGGCTTGAACTATTAAAAGATTATGATCTAAATATTAAATATCACCCTGGAAAAGCCAATGTGGTGTCAGATGCACTTAGTAGGAAGTCTTCAGCGAATGTAATGACTTTGCTATCCTTTCAGCAATAAATTCTGAGAGATCTTGAAGATTTATAAATTGAAGTGACTTGTACTGATATTAAAAATGTGTTAGCAAATTTAATGGTACAACCAGTATTGATCGAACCGATAAAAGCGGCCCAACAAAGTGATTTTCATTTATGTCAGTTTAAGAAGGACATGGAGAAAGGGCTACGAACTGAGTTTAGGCTACATACAGATGGAACTCTTTATTTTGGAAATAGATTATGTATACCAGGAGATCTTGAACTAAAAAAAAAAAAATTGAAAGAAGCCCATAAATCCCGTTTCTCCTTTTATCCCGGTAGTACAAAGATGTATAGAGATTTAAAACAACTCTTCTGGTGGAATAGAATGAAGCAGGAGATAGCTCGGTTTGTATCTCAATGCTTGGTATGCCAGCAAGTGAAAGCCGAACATCAAAGACCTACTGGTTTGCTAAGACCATTAGAGATACCAGAATAGAAATGAGAGCATATCACGATGGATTTCGTTACTGGACTTCCAAGGACAACAAGAAAAAATGATGCAGTGTGGGTGATTGTTGATCGGCTTACTAAATCAGCTCACTTTCTACCTTTTCGAATTGGCACTCCACTTGATAAGTTAGCCCAGATGTATATTGATAGAATTGTACGCCCGCATGGTATTCCAATAAGTATTGTATCTGATCGAGATCCACGATTCGTATCTAGATTTTAAAAAAAATTTCAAGATACTTTGGAGATAGAATTGAGGCTTAGTACTGCATTCCATCCCCAGACCGATGGCCAATCTGAAAGGACAATTCAAACTCTTGAAGATATGTTAAGAGCTTGTGCTTTTGATTTCAGAGGACATTAGGATAATCATGTGACATTGATTGAATTTGCATATAATAACAGTTTTCATTCTAATATCCGGATGGCATCCTATGAAGCTCTATATGGAAGAAAGTGTAGATCTCCTCTGTATTGGGATGAAGTAGGTGAAAAGAAATTAATAGGTCCCGAGTTAGTTCAAGATGCTAGAGACAAAATTTATCTAATCAAGAAAAGACTCAAGGCAGTACAGGATAGACAGAAGAGTTGGGCAGATAAAAAAAAAAGAGAATTAGAATTTCAGATCGGTGATCATGTTTTTCTAAAAGTATCACCTACTAAGGGTGTCATGAGGTTTGGGAGACATGGCAAGCTGAGTCCGCGATATATTGGACCTTTTGAAATTTTAAATCGAGTAGGAGATGTTGCTTCCGAACTAGCCTTACCACCAGATTTATCCAAAGTGCACAATGTCTTTCATGTTTCACTACTGAGAAAGTTTGTACCTGATCCAAATAGTGTGATAAAGTATGAGCCATTACAAGTTCATGAAGATCTAACATATGAAGAATTTTCTCTCCGAATTATTGATCGAAAAGAGCAAGTTCTAAGACGGCGTATCATTCCGTATGTAAAGATTCATTGGAGTAATCATGAAGAGAGAAAGGCTACATGGGAGCTTGAAGATGATATGAAGATGAGATATCTACATTTATTTAAAAATGAAGGTATGTTAAATTTCGAGGATGAAATTTTTTTTTAGGGGGGTAGAATGTGATAACCCGGCTCGATGGGCCAAAAGCCCACTAAGCCCACTTAGGAAAAAAAAAATAGGGAAGAAAACTCTCGATCAGAGTCTTCGCCTTCTCCAATTTCGATCAGGAATCAGAGTCATAGGGCCATTAAAAGACCCTAGGATGAGCTCTATAAGAACCCCCCTCCTCTCCTCTAAGAGAAGACACAACAGTCACCGACGATCACCGAAGTTCTTCTCCAATTTTTTCGATTGAAGCCGCGGCCCCTCGACTCGTGCTCGCTGCGATTTCACGTCGGTGGGGGTCATCGGAGACTGTGGTAAGTCCTTCCTCCTCTTCCTCCCTTCTCTCCCTTCTTTTTCGTGCCGGTGGGCATGACTGCCGGTGACAGGAGTCGTCGGATTTTGTCAGAAAAGGGAAGCCCTGTTCGGCCTCTCCCTTTTCCTGATTTTTAAGGTGCCGACGGTCATGCCGACTGCCGGCTCTGGCCTCTCCGAACTCAGGAGAGTCACCCTTTGTTGCCGGCCACCGTTGGGCAAGGTACGATCGTGAACGATCGGTCTAAGGTACGGAGACCGCTAGGTCCCCTGTTTCGGCCAAAGAAGGCCACGAAAAAAAGAAAAGGAAAAAGAAAAGAAAAGGAAAAAGAAAAGAAAAAGAAAAAGAAAAGAAAAAAGAAAAAAGAAAAAAATATATATTTATATAATAATAATAAAATAATAATAATAATACACATGAGAGAAAGTTTTTCTCATCCTTCTCTAAAATCTTTCTCTCTCTAAAATTGGACTCTCTCTACTTTCTCTCTCTAAAAATTTTTTTCTCTCTAAGAAGCCCTATGAATCTCCTATTAGGCCATCTTCTCCACTCCTAGGAACCTATGACCTTAAATCGATTTAGAGCCGAAGGGAGAGATTTATTGGACTGATCATCAAATCAGTCATCTCCTTATATTATATAATTTTATTAAAAATATAAAATAAAATTTATTGATGATTTAATATTTTAAATAAGATTGTCCGATTCTTTTAAGGAAGATTAAAAGGTTCAGGACGATCGAGGTAAGTAGATCTTATACTCCTTATTTATTTTTAAATGATCATATTTTTATGCAAAGAATTGCTATTGATGAAATCATAATTTTTCATAAAATAAGGATCGGCATATATGATATGAAAAAGTATATTTTATTGTGGCATTGATTTTATGAATATGTCTTATGAAAATAGCATGATTATGAAGCATGAATTTCATTGTTTTTCTATCTATGTATATGTATGCTTTAAGAAAAAGATATAATGATTTCAAAGGCTCTCAGATGGCTATGAATGAATCCCTTCGGGAAGATCGATATCCGGAGCTAGCATTCACACGAAACATGGCCCTGCCAGTGGGTATAAAGTTGTCACATGAATTAACAACTCTGTCGATTAAGAAACATGGCCCTGTCATGGATATAATAGTGACCTTAGCATGAATATCTGTGAGCAATGTTTTGAAACATGACATGAATACATGATGAAAATGATTTACGATTCATGATTGTGAAATATACATGATTTATGCATGCATGATGAGCTTATAACTTGTTTTATTATATGCTCTATGAAATATTTATTTTTACAATAATTGTTATTTGCTAAATGATGCATTATCATAGAAAAATTTATGCTTGATCCGGTAAGGAAGCGGAAGTCTACTTACTGAGCTGGTGTAGCTCATATTCTTTTTGTTTTCTTTTTCATGTACAGAGAAATAAGGCTAGGACTGATGGAAAGAGAATCCAGGCTTGGGGATCAGCAAATCAAGCTTGAAAATTTTGCACCAAGAATTCAGTTTATGTTTATGGATTGTAGTCATTATAAATTTTAAAGCTTGGATTATTTCATCTTTGGATTTAGATGCTCTGAACCAGTTTTGGTTTAATTAAATATTTGAATTGAACTTGATTATTACATTTATTTATGATATACCTGTTATTATGTTAAAGAAGATGAATTTTGACTTCGCATTATCGTGGGTCCATCCCTCGGTAGCATGGCCGTATTATGCTCCGGATTTGGAACGTGACACCACTGGCCTTTCATCACCTTAGTCTCTTGGCTACATTTATCTTTTTGTTCGTGGTGTTTGTTACTTTCTTCCCCCATGGAATAGAATTCTTCTGATCCATCCATTTAGTTTTTTTCCTAAACCTCACAAAATTTAATGCTTCTACTAAAATTAAGTTCTCAAAACCTCAAGGGACCTACTCACACCAGCACAACTCTGGTGCGGACACCAGAGCCATCAAAAATCGACAACATGATTTAAGTTCGATTTGGATTGAAGAAGCCTCATTAAATTGATTCTACTTCAGTTATTTATTTTCAGTCAATAAATTTTAATGCATTTAGCTTTGGGTCCATAGGGCCATATTTGGATTTGTCCACATCACCTTTAGAGCCACCACTCTCCACATGCCAAGAGAAGAAATATGCATGCCAGCATGTGCCGTGCTCATGCCAAGTTGTGTCAAGCATCAAGCACTCACATAGAGTTCCATTTCTTCCTTAAAATTCTTTAAGAGTTCTTGGCTACTTACTTATTTTGTTGAAGGCTGATTTCTTTCCTATGGTAGATTATAATGCTTTACTTTTTTGTGGAGGGTTGATTTCTTCCTTGTAAAGATAAGAGATTCCTAAACAAACATGACCCTTAGAGTCCTATATAAATCCTTGTATCTTTCATGAAAAAAGATAACGAATGATTTTACAAACTCCACAAATACTTGTGTCAATCGCTCCGAGAGGGAGAGGGTGTGAGACCCAAAATCGCCCCACAAGGAGAGGATGTGAGGCCCACTTTCTATCCTATTCCTTCTACGTAAGATTCAGTATTTCTACGACTCTGATCGACTCCACCATCTATCCACGCAAGCCTATTCCATCAAGAGAAGATCTGTCTCCTCCAGAATTTTTATCTGTCGTGCTGAGAGGAGTGATTTCTTATTCTACAGATCATATGCTGTCAAGGACCTTCGTTCCTTAACAGTTGATCTTTGATTTTTTTTTAATCCGATGTTGGTAAAGACCTAGTTCTTTATCGATGGATCTGTTTGGTTAAAAGATTAAGAGCCCTAATCAGAGTAGTTTCTTAACTACCACGATCCGGATTCTTATCATCTTCTTGGATTTTCTCACGAGTTTAATATTTTATTTTCTCTCGTTCCATTCTTATTTCTTTTTTTGTATTTACTCGTGAGCATGTTTAATTTCTGCTATCTGTTTATGAAATTTTCTATTACTAATTGTTTACTGATCTCTCAAATGACATTCGTCTGTATCATTTAGATTGATCTCGCTTTAATCTCGTATCAATCAATCACGCCTCCTGAGCAGAGTATAGGCAACTATACTATCTATCCTGGGAATAATGAGCCCCTGGTCGGATGTGATTTGTTGTTGATGAACAGAAGAGAGCTTGATTATTAAGATTGATTTTCTTTTTTTAGGATTATCCCGCATCAATTTGGTATCAGAGCAGGTTGATTAGGGCTTTAGTTTAAATTCAGCAATTTAAATTTTTGCAAGTTAAATTTTCGTACTCTAAATTTCGTACTTTACTTTCAAGTATTTTAATTTTTATTGCACCTTATTTCTGCATCTTAGAGTTGCATGACCACTAGATCAGGTACCTGGTACCAACATCCTACTTCCCCACCCAACACCAATATGGATCCCAATAAAGCAGCCATCATTAATGCTCTGACTGAAAAATTTGATGACATGAAAAATTTTATGAAAGCCATGGATGAGAGAATAGTGGTATTAGAAGAAGCTAGGCAGAAACAACCTGAACCTGAGTCTCCCCGACTACTTATAGGACAAAGAGGTAGGAATCTAGAACTTGATCGACCTATAGGGGCACGCCCGCACCATAACCAGTTCGATCAAGATGAGCATATTCTTAGGAATGTGAAAGTCGAAGCTCCAAGTTTTGATGGTTGTCTAGATCCGAGAGAGTACCTAGATTGAGAATCAGGTATGGACCACTATTTTGGATGGTACGAAATGTCTGAAGTAAGGAGAGTTAGATTTGCTAGGATGAAATTGGTGAGGCAAGCCCGACTTTATTGAGAAAGTGTTGAGCGTCTTCTCAATCAGAGAAGACAAGATCCGATAGAAACCTGGGATGAGATGAAAGAAAAACTCAAAGAGAAGTACCTCCCCACCTCTTACCAACAAAGACTTTTATATCAATGGCAGAGGCTTACTCAAGGGAATAGATCAGTCACCGAGTATATCATGAGATTTGATGAATACCTCATAAGATGTGGAGTAGCCGAAGATAGAGTTGTTACCTTATCTAGATTTAGAGCTGGATTACGAGAGGATATTCAGCGTGAGCTCTTTCTGCGAGAGGTAACCACGTTGGAACAAGCTTATCAACTTGCCTTAGATTTTGAAAGATTTTCTAGATATTCGACTCTCCGTCATCCTGAACCCAACCGAGTAACCCTTTCTGGATCGAGACCTAATATTAATCAAACTCCTAGTAACAGACCTCCACTTACAAATCCTATTGGGAGAAAAGAAGATAAAGAAAAAGGAGCTATAGGAGAGTTATCAAAAGGAAGTAGTTCTCGATCTCATTGCTTCAAGTGCCATGGTTACGGTCACTTTGCTGCACAATGCCCCAACCGATCATTATTCGTAAAAGAATTAGAAGGAGAAACTCTAGAAAATATTGAGGAGGAAGTTTATGAAGCTGATCCAGATTTAGCCGAGCAATTTGAGAGTACTGAGGACATCCTAGGTTATGCCACACCTGAGTCAGACCTTAGGCTTGGAGTCGTTAGGTATGTCCTAGCCCAAACTAAGAAAAGTGAAGACTGGCATAGGACCTCTATTTTTCATACCTTCATAAAATTTGGCGATAAAATTTGTAAGGTGATCATTGATAGCGGTAGCTGTATCAACGCCATCTCCACCGACACGGTTAAGCGATTAGGATTAACTCCTGTAGATCATCCCAGTCCATACCGTGTGTCTTGGATTGATTCCTCCTCTATTCCCATCAAATTTAGATGCCGTATGCCCATCCAGCTTCATTCCTATCAGGATCATGTGTGGTGCGATGTCTTACCCATAGAAGTCGGAAGTATCATATTAGGTCGGCCTTGGCTATTCGACAATGATGTTACGATTTATGACCGTACCAACTCCTGTAGCTTTACTCATCAGGATAAGAAGATCACGATTAATCCTTCCCCACCTAAGGCTACTAATAGAAAGATAGGCGATGGACCAAAAGAAAATCTTAAGAAGAAAAGCCTCAATCTGATAGGTGCTAAAGAATTAGAGACGACCATGAGTGAAGGATCACCAGTTTGGATGCTTGTTGCTAGAGAAGTTCGTGAGGATTCTAAGGTGGATTATCCTAAGAAAGTAGCTAGCCTTCTTACTGAGTTTCATGATGTCTTTCCTGAGGATCTTCCAGATTACTTACCGCCTATGAGAAACATTCAACATGCCATTGATTTAGTTTCTGAATCTACCCTATCCAACTTGCCCCACTATAGGTTGAACCCTAATGAGCATGCCGAGCTACAAAGACAAGTTGGAGAGCTGATAAAAAAAAGATTTGTGAGGGAGAGTTTGAGTCCTTTTGAAGTAGTTCATGGATATCAACCTAGAAAACCAATAGACCTTATCCCACTACCCATGCATGCTAGGATTTCTAAATCTGCAGAGTCATTTGCACAGCATGTCAAGAGTCTGCATAAAGAGATCAGTAAAAAAATTAGTATGAGTAATAAAGTTTATAAACAGAATGCAGATTCTCATCGACGTGTTCAAGAGTTTGCAGAGGGAGACTATGTGATGGTTTGATTGAGGCTTGAACGATTTTTCCTCGGAACCGTGAAGAAGTTACATGCCCGAGGAGCAGGTCCATTTAAGATCATAAAAAAAATTGGATCAAATGCGTATGTTGTGGACCTACCTTCTGATTTTGGAATTAGCTCTACTTTTAACATTACAGCTCTTGTCGCCTATAAAAAAAAACCAACTCGGATACCTAGTGAGCCATTTGAGCCTGAACCAACCTTTGAGAGCGAATCTATTCCTGAGTGTCCACCAGCCAAAATGTCAGCAAAACACGATCAGATTGAGAAAATTTTGGATGAGCAGATCCTTTCCACCCGGAGTCGAAGCTATCAGCGGTATCTGGTCAGATGGCGAGGTCGACCGGAGTCTGAAGATATCTGCATCACTCGAGAAGAGCTGCAATGCATTGATCCCGATCTACTTGAGCGTCACCAGAGCGGAATCGACCCACACTCGACAGGGTCGAGTTTTTCCCACCCCAGAAGAATTGGTGCGGACACCAGAGCCATCAAAAATCGACAACATGATTTAAGTTCGATTTGAATTGAAGAAGCCTCATTAAATTGATTCTACTTCAGTTATTTATTTTCAGTCAATAAATTTTAATGCATTTGGCTTTGGGTCCATAGGGCCATACTTGGATTTATCCACGTCACCTTTGGAGCCACCACTCTCCACATGCCAAGAGAAGAAATATGCATGCCAGCATATGCCGTGCTCATGCCAAGTTGTGTCAAGCATCAAGCACCCACATGGAGTTCCATTTCTTCCTTAGAATTCCTTAAGAGTTTTTGGCTACTTACTTATTTTGTTGAAGGCTGATTTCTTTCCTATGGTAGATTATAATGCTTTACTTTTTTGTGGAGGGTTGATTTCTTTCTTGTAAAGATAAAAGATTCCTAAACAAACAGGACCCTTAGAGTCCTATATAAATCTTTGTATCTTTCATAAAAAAAGATAACGAATGATTTTACAAACTCCACAAATACTTGTGTCAATCGCTCCGAGAGGGAGAGGGTGTGAGACCCAAAATCGCCCCACAATGGGAGGGTGTGAGGCCCACTTTCTGTCCTATTCCTTCTACGTAAGATTCAGTATTTCTGCGACTCTGATCGACTCCACCATCTATCCACGCAAGCCTATTCCATCAAGAGAAGATCTGTCTCCTCCAGAATTTTCATCTGTCGTGCTGAGAGAAGGAATGATTTCTTATTCTACAGATCATATGCTGTCAAGGACCTTCGTTCCTTAACAGTTGATCTTTGATTTTTTTTTAATCCGATGTTGGTAAAGACCTAGTTCTTTATCGATGGATCTGTTTGGTTAAAAGATTAAGAGCCATAATCAGAGTAGTTTCTTAACTATCACGATCCGAATTCTTATCATCTTCTTGGATTTTCTCACGGGTTTAATGTTTTATTTTCTCTCGTTCCATTCTTATTTCTTTTTTTGCATTTACTCGTGAGCATGTTTAATTTCTGCTATCTGTTTATGAAATTTTCTATTACTAATTGTTTACTGATCTCTCGAATGACATTCGTCTATATCATTTAGATTGATCTCGCTTTAATCTCGTATCAATCAATCACGCCTCCTGAGCAGAGTATAGGCAACTATACTGTCTGTCCTGGGAATAATGAGCCCCTGATCGGATGTGATTTGTTGTTGATGAACAGAAGAGAGCTTGATTATTAAGATTGATTTTTTTTTTTTAGGATTGTCCCGCATCAAACTCTTACAAAATCCCATATGCTCGAGAAAAACCCAACCAGAACCTAAGAAACCCCTCCAATCTTCCTCCCTCGGGTGCTCTCTTTTCTCACAGATCTTCGAAAAAGAGAATTAAATGAAAAAAAAAAGGCAAAAAGAAAAAAAGTAATGATCAATCTATGTGGTAAAAAATCTTATCTTTCAATTTTTTTTTTGTTTTTCTTTTGTTTTTTTTTGAATTTTTTTTTTATTTTCTTTCAATTTTTCTCTATTTTTTCTCTTTCCTCAAGAAAGCTTGGAGCAGCCGAACAGGAAAGCTTAGATGATAGCTATGATTTTGTGTTAGATATTAGAGCTCTTGTCTCATGCTTCAGATACTAAAATTGTATTGCTACTGGACCATATTTGTCCCAAAGTATTAGAGTGATATAATCACTATTTTTAAACTAGCTTTCTCTCTTTTTCTCTCATGTGCTAGAGAAGGAGGCCGCTGTGTAGGAGAATAATTTATAGGCAATTTGGAAGAAAAAGATGGGAAGAAAAAGTGGATAGGAAGGAAGAGGAGGAGAATGGGTGGAGAAAGAGGAGGAGAAAGGGGAGGAGGAGAATGGATGGAGAAAGGAAAGGGGAAAAAAAGGAGGAGGGAAAAAGAGGAAGAGGAGAAGAAGTAATGGATGAAAAGAAAGGAGAGGAAGACAAAGAAAAAAAGAAAAAAATGAGAGAAAAAGAGACACTGGCCATGCAGGAGGAGGGAGGAGGAAGAAGATAGGTATTTTTGTTATTTTAAAAAATTTTATTAACGGACATAGACGGTTAGATTATATCGAAATATATCGATGATCAGAAGGATTAGTTTAATATTTTTTAAAATATAAAAAATTTAAATATAATTGAATTAAAATAAAAAAATATTTTTTTAATTCATTTTATTATTTAAAATATAGCAAAAAAAAATTTAAAATGCAGCAGAGAAGAGAAGATACTATTGTTTAATGTAATAAAGAAGAAAGAGCCCCGGGCCACAAGTTCCGTAAAGCAACCGCAGCCACTAGTGCCCCAAACCGACCAGCATTAAAAAAATCTAGCATCATCAAAAGCAACCTCATGGATGCAGAGGATCACAATTATAAGCGACTTATCTATTCCATTGACCCCATTGCTTCGTTTCTCTCCTCCCATCCT
This sequence comes from Elaeis guineensis, assembly GCF_000442705.2. Taxonomy (NCBI): domain Eukaryota; kingdom Viridiplantae; phylum Streptophyta; class Magnoliopsida; order Arecales; family Arecaceae; genus Elaeis; species Elaeis guineensis. Next base: position 14,978,356 of record NC_026001.2, read on the forward strand.
CTTCTCTCCCTCCCTCCTCTCCAACCACCATCCTCCTTCTCCAAGGTAGGTCATCATTATTCTTCTAGACAGCCAATATCCATGGAAATTTTGTTCATGTCCATCTCTCAACACAAGTTTTTGTTTCTTTTCTGTATCAATACAGCCTTCTTGTTACTCTGGAGCTACCATATGGGTGTCTTCTAAAGATCAGTAGAAAGCTGAGCAGAAAGAAGAAGAAGAAGATAGAAAGGAGGGGAGTTTAACTGAGAGGAAAGAAGTGTTGAAGAAGGAGACATGAAGATCCAATGTGATGTCTGTGAGAAGGCGCCGGCAACCTTAATATGCTGCGCCGACGAGGCAGCGCTCTGTGCAAGCTGTGACATAGAGGTCCATGCGGCGAACAAGCTTGCGAGCAAGCACCAGAGGCTTCTCCTCCAGTGCCTCTCCAACAAGCTCCCTCGCTGCGACATCTGCCAAGTAATTTAATTAACTACACCATCCTCACTTTCATCTCTTGTTTCTTGTCTATCTTTACCCTGTCAATACTTAGCTTGCATGTTTCTTCTGGTGTTGATGTTTTCTAGAAAACCAGCATCTATGTTGCTTTTAAATATATGAGTAAATGTTTTTTGAATTTAGAAAGCAAAACAATCATGAAGGATGTTCACTAGTTATTGTATAGACATCTGTTAAGCTGGTTTTTATGATTGCGTGCAGATCGATGGCAGTTGATGCATCCCTCATGCTAAAAACTACATAATTTTTTTTTTTTTTTGCTGTCAATATCCATGCTTTTTTAAAATTCTATTTCTTTGTTAAAGAATTAAGATGGGTGGAAGCCTGGAACAAAATCAGGGTGAGGGTAGGATCAAACCTAAGTCTTTTGTATCTACACAGAGACTTTACCACCTTAACATCTATGTAGTATAGGGTGTCACAGGGTGATGACCCTTTCTACACTCAGGACTGAAAAAAAGTTTGCTCTGTAGATACTGTGTGGTTCAAAAGTCTATGTCATGTAGATGGAATTAATAAATCAATCTTCACCTCTGAGTGAACAAAGGAACAAATAAACCATCATTTCTTTAATATTGGGTTGGTCAATCAATTAGGTAGTGCAGGTGGGTCTCCCTTCCTTTATGAAAAAGAAAGGAACAGAAAACTATGACCATTTGCGCTTTCATTACGACTGCACCTGCGCCTCAACTTCATTAGAGTAGCCTGTTCTTGAGCTCAAACTGGACTCCAGTCACTTATACATATACTACATTCACATAATATCCCAATTAATTAGTTAAAGATAATTTCCTCTTTTGAGATTGAGTTACAATATATATGCTATGTCTTTCATCTGCATCATATGGCTGTTAATTATCAAACTTTGTCCACTAAATGTAGGTCTAGCAACATCTATTTTTGGAATTATTACATCACTATAGTGAATGAATCATGAAGATTGCGAGGAACCACCATCAAGCATATAACTTCTCTATATGAAAAGAATCTCTGTTGCTTCTTTCTTCGTGAAAATAACTACAATATGGGATAATAAATAAATTATGGAATCTTGAAGAGACCTGCATCTGTCATTAGGTTGAAAATTGTTTGTTCAGCACCAAATACAATCTGGAGACTTTCTTGGAAAATCGATCATCTTCATGAAGTTTTAAGGAAGAAAGACTATTGAAATTGAGAATATTACCCTTCCATATGAGTCTCTTTTTGGATCTCAAACAAAGGAAGTAGCTGAGAAAGAACTGGCTTGATCATGGATGAGCATCTAATGAAAAAATAGTTATATTTACTTGTTAATTTTCTTCTCAACTTTCTGATTCTTTTTGGCGATTGTTGCAGATCTAGGTTAGTCTATTATGAAAATCTTAAAACCTCTTGTATACCAAACTAACGTAGTTCGTGGTGCAAAGGCTTGGATTTAAAGCATAAAATTTTGGGCTGGGAGGGGAAAGGTAGGGAATTCTGGATTCATGGCTTAAAACAAAGTCAAAATTATAAATTTATAATATAACTTATATCTGGAGTTAAACCATTCATATAAACAATACTAACAACCAAAAAGAAAGAAAGGAACACGGGTACCTTATGGCAGTTCTGAAGGTTAGAGCAAGCAGAAAATAGTAAAATAGATGATGATTGGAGCAGAAAGGACTTCAGATGATTACTGATAATTGGATACTCATATAATAGATGATAATGCAGCTATAATAATCAATCAAGTTTGAGTTATGAAGTTGGGTGCAGAAGTTATATGTAATGTAATTTATTAGATTCATAGCAATTGTTTTTACCTCCATCGATCAAAGCAGCTCTTGGAGTATACTATTATTTTATTCCTTGGAAATCCAGGATTAATGCTAGTAATTTGTATCCTTTTAATAATCTCATAGTCTTTAAAGGTTTCCAAAAAATTTTAGGGACAGTCTAGAAGGTTTACTCTCAGAATATAGACAACTGAATTTCTCACCATGTGCAATCTAGAGCAAACTCACCTGAAGATGATGAGACCCCATACATTGGAAGTGTTTAAACTAATCATAGAGAACATCCTGATTTCTAAATTAAAAATAGAACTTCAGTAGATCAAAGCATGTAAACAGTCTTTAAGTATACAGATAGTCATACGTCAAAACTCAACAATATGCTCTATCTTGTACTAGTTACTAGTTGTCCAAGGCCACATGGCTAATGAAGAATGGTAATGTAATGTACTATTCCCTCCCATTCTCTTTGTTTTGATATTTTTGGTAGGAGAAGGCAGCTTTTATTTTCTGCGTGGAGGATAGGGCCCTTTTCTGCCGGGAGTGCGATGAACCTATCCATGTTGCTGGTACCCTTTCCGGTGATCATCAGCGCTATCTAGCTACCGGCATCCGGGTTGCCCCGAGTTCAATGTGCAAGAAGGACACTGAGAAGGGTCAATCGGAGCCATCAAACAACAGCTCCATGCACCTTGCTCCAAAGGTTCCAGCAACACAACAAGCCCCATCAACATTCACACCCTCAACATGGGCTGTTGATGAGTTCCTCCAGCTGTCAGACTATGAATCCAGTGACAAGGTGAGACTGTCAAAGTTCTCCATTTATTCGTGTAGACATGAGGTTCTCAAACTCTTGATTCATTCAGTTGCAGAAGGAGTCTTCTATTGGATTTGGAGAGTTGGAATGGTTTGCGGACATCGGTCTTTTCAACGACCAGATGCCCAAGGGAACCTTGATGACAGCAGCCGAAGTACCCGAGCTTCCAAACTCACAATCAAGCAATGCAGCCTTCTACAGACCAAACAAATACGGTAACATCTCCTCCAAGAAGCCTAGAATTGAGCTCTCTGATGATGAGGAGTATTTCACTGTCCCTGATCTTGGATAAACTGAAGCTCGCCAATCTCTGTATTAGTCCAATTGTGATCTCCATATAGCATACATACAGAGAGAGAAAGAGACACATCTATGCATCTATCTACATTTCTACAGAAAAGCAGATGGATACATGGATGGGTAAATATCAGCAGATGGTATTACGTGTTATCTTAAATGTTTGGGTAGAAAAAGGTTTTAAGTGTGGCAATATTACTGATATCCTCAGTGCTGTTATTGGTAAGATTGGCTTGTATCAATACTGAATTGGCTTTTCTAATGTATTCACTGTAACTTCACATGTTACTGCTTAAGGAATTGAATTGGGTTTGGAATATTTTTGGAACAGATATCTCAAAGAGTGCAAAGTGATATTTGTGTTGGCTTTTGGGAGATTTTACTTGCACCTACTGCAGTGGTTGAGATTTTATTCGCAAGGCTTCAGCTGGGGGCAGGTAAAGAAGCCAGCTTGTACCGCATAAGCGGACAAAGCAACTTAAAGAACATAGAAACCCCTAGTTTTAGACATGTTCTTTTCCTCTTTATAAGCATTAGGTTTTATCATTTCCTCCTCCAAGTTTTTTTTTTTTTGGATGAAGTTGGGAGGGGGGGGTCCCACCTGTGTTTTATTTAAGAGAAGTGTATTTACAACTTCCACCAGCCTGCCACTTGAGTTGCGGCCTATTCTGGTGGGGAAAAGTATAAGCACAGGGATTTACATCATGTCCCACACTTTAATAAAATATGCAGCGAAAACTTAGTTTTGGCTCTTTGGGGAATGAGAAGTAATGAACCTGTAAACAACGTGATACTTCTTCCCATGCAACCCACTGAGGGCAATCTCTAATTTTAGCCTCTAGGCTGTTCACTGCCAACGCCATCAGTCAGTAGGTTACCCAAGTTGGTAAGTTCAGTTTTGGATCGCCCATTGGAGGTTGCTGCCCAGTCTTGCAACTGCCTCCAAATTTTTTGGAATAGATAGAGAATTGGGAGTTCAATATTCTAATATTTCGTTCCTTCCACAAGCTCCAACAAATGGACAAGGCCATGCCATTCTCACCCACTTATCTTTGAAACATAATCCCCGGGAAGTCCAATATTCATTGTTTGATGGCAAAGGAGTCTGCTGTTGAATGCTTTTTCTAATTAATATAAAAAAAAATTTATTTACATAAATAATTTAATTTTTAATTTATTTATCAAATTGATGTAAAAATGATAAAACGTCATTTTGAATGATATTTTATCATCGCCACGTCACCTCCCATTTTCCACATAGACGATGTCAAAAAAAAATATAAATAAAAAACATCAAATAATATGGCGATTTTAAAAACGCTATATTATTTGGCGATTTTAATTTTTTCCCCAAAAAAAAGAAAAAAAACGGTAAAAACTAGAAAAAAAATAAAAATTTTAAATTTATAAAAAAATAAAAATTTTAATTTTGATGAAAATAAAAATTATCATTTAAAATTAGTTTTCCCATTTCAAATTATCTTTTTAAAAAATATCTAAAAAAAATTGGTGTAAAAAAAAATAAAAATACCATAAAAAAGAATTGAAAGGAAATAGAAATTATAATTCTAAATTTTAAAAAATTAAAAATTTTAATTTTAATTCAAATAAAAATTATCATTTCAAATTACAATCTCCTTTTCAAATTAATTTTTTTTAAAAAATATCATAAAAGAAGAATAAAATGAGAAAAAAATAAAAATTATAATTTTGAATGAATTTTAAAGAATAAAAATTTTAATTTTAATTAAAATAAAAAAGATAATTTTAAATTATTTTGTCCATTTAAAATTAATTTTTTTAAAAAATATCTTAAAAAGAAATATTAAAAAATTAAAAAAATTAAAAATACCATAAAAAAGAAAAAATGAGAAAGAAATGAGAAAAAAATAAAAAATATAATTTTGAATTTAAAAAATAAAAATTTTAATTTTAATTTAAATAAAAACTATCATTTCAAATTACTTTTCCCATTTCAAATTAATTTTTTTAAAAAAATATGTCAAAAAAATAAAAAATTAAAAAAAAATATCATAAAAAAGCAAAATATTTAAAAAAATGAGAAAAAAATAAAAATTATAACTTTTAATTTAAAAAAATAAAATTTTTAGTTTTAATTAAAATAAAAAATATCATTTCAAATTACTTTTCTCATTTTAAATTATTTTTTTAAAAAATATTCCAAACAAAGAAGTAAAAAATGAGAAAAAATAAAAATTTAAATGTTAATTCAAATAAAAAACATAAATTCAAATTATTTTTCCCATGTAAAATTAATTTATTTAAAAAAATATCCCAAAAAAATCTTAAAAAATTAAAAAAATAAAAAATATTATAAAAAAATGACAAAAAATGAGAAAAAAAATAAAAATTATAATTTTGAATTTAAAAAAATAAAAATTTTAATTTTAATTTAAATAAGAAATATCATTTCAAATTACTTTCTCTATTTCAAATTAATTAATTTTTTTCCATACCGCACCGTACGTAGCTGTTCGTGCCCGTACCAGATCGAGATGTACCAGTGCGGTCCGATTCATCTCATAATTAAATTATCCGATATATTATTATTATTTACGTCATAATTTTTATAGCCCTTTTAGCATAACTTTTTCTCTCTTAATATTCTGAGACACATTAGAGTATGTGTATCCATATCCACAAAGCATAATATCTGATCACTTGAAATTAAATAATATAAAATAAAATTAATAATTAATAATATTAAATAAAATAAAAATGTCAAGCGTACAAAAAATAGTACAATAAAAGTTTCAAAAATACTAAGTACAAATCTAAAAAAGACTAAGTCCCACAAGGATGTCGTGGTGACCGTGATCGCTTGGACCTTCTTAGGAAGGTCCTCAACGGCTGCTCCTGCTCCTGCTCCTGCTGTGATGGCTCTTCCCCTATATTAGTGGAGGAGGTCTACTGGTCATGTTGCTCAGGAATAACTGATGCTGTCGGATCATCTACGGACTGAGCGATCCGCTCAACCCTCTCATCTGGATACACGAATAGGCCTGAAAAGAAGTATCATACTCATGTGGCCAATTGGTACTCGGTGATGTCATCTGGAGGATGTAGGAAGAAGAAGACGCTGTCATCTGTGGATCAAAAGACGGTGACATCTGTACAGCATCTAGTGATGACATGTGCGGAATATGTGGTGATAGCATATGTGGAACATATGGTGACAGCATATATCTCATATCTGGCGTATTGGCTACTCCATACCAAGGCGCACAGCTATATGGATCAACACCAATCGCCACCAATGTTCCAGAACTTGTTCTCTCTATCTCACGCAGTATCCGAATCCATTCATCCTCATCAGTCATAGATAAAGTACGACGAGCGTCCAACACAAGACCCGACATAGAATCAGTCTACAAAATAAAAATAAAATAGTCAATATACTGTAAAATATAAAACAAAAATATAACACAAACAACATAAACTAATTTCGTGATCTTACGAAAAGACGCACAGCAGAACTCTCGCCCTCGTATCCGGAAACTGCATACCGAGGCTGTCCGTACAAAAATCAATTGACCAATGTATATATTTTACGATACCCGTACAAAAATATATAATCAAATATATATTTTATACGGATATCGTAGAATATCTTACATTGGTCAATTGGCATGTCTACGTTTTCATGAAATGTAATATATTTTAAAATTTTTAAATTATGATCGAATCGAATTTTAAAATAAATCTGAATCTAATGAGATAAAAATAAAAAATAAAAAATAATGAGATAAAAATAAAAATTAAAAAGATCGAAATAGAAGGGTGCCACAGGACCGTACGGGCCCACCATCGAAGGGCCGCCGCGGGGCCGTCGGGCCCCGAGGGTAGCGGGCCCCCACAGGACCGGCTGTCGGGGGGCCGTCGTCGGGGCCCGCCGCCGTGGATCGAAATAGAAGGGCGCCGCAGGGCCGCCGCGGGCCCACCGTCGGGGCTCGCAGCGGCCAGCTGCTGAGGCCTGCCGCCTGGAGCCGTTGTTGGGGCGCGCGGGCCCGCCGCCGGCCCTATGTGGCCGGCGGCCAAGGAAAAAGAGGGAGAAAGAGAGGAAGAAGGAGAGAAGAGGGGGCCGGCCAAGGGAAGGGGAGGGTCGGGGCCCACTGCGGGGGGCCGCCGTCGGGGCGCGCGGGCCAGTCGCTAGCCGTCTGTCGCCGACGGCCAAGGAAAAAGAGGGAGAGAGAGAGGAAGAGGGAGAGAGAGGAAGAGGGAGAGGAGGGGGCTGGCTAAGGGAAGGGGAGGGCCAGGGCCCACCGCGGGGGATAGTAATTTGAAATGATAATTTTTTATTTGAATTAAAATTAATTTTTTTTAATTTATAATTATAATTTTTATTTTTTTATCATTTTTTATTTGAATTATAATTAAAATTTTTATTTTTTAAAATTTAAAATTATAATTTTTTTGAATTAGAATTACAATTTCTATTTTTTTCAATTCAATGCTTTTCCCTTTTTTTCTTTTTTTATGGTGTTTTTTATTTTTTTTACACCAATTTTTTTTCAGATATTTTTTTAAAAAAATAATTTGAAATGGAGAAAGTAATTTGAAATGATATTTTTTATTTGAATTAAAATTAAAATTTTTATTTTTTTAATTTTAATTTATAATTTTTTTTTCACATTTTTTTCTTTTTTTCACTTTTTTTATGGCATTTTTTTCTTTTATTTTTCTTGAATTCAAATTAAAATTTTAATTTTTTTATAATTTAAAATTTTATTTTTATTTTTTTCCATTTTTACCATTTTTTCTGTTCTTATGAAATTTTTTTTGGTATTTTTTTCATTTGTTTGGAATATTTTTTAAATAAATTAATTTGAAATGAAAAAAGTAGTTTTAAATGATGTATTTTATTTTAATTAAAATTAAAAATTTTATTCTTTTTAAATTTAAAATTATAATTTTTATTTTTCTCATTTTTTTAAATTTTTAACTTTTTTATGGCACTTTTATTTTTTTAATTTTTTATTTTTTTGAACATCTTTTTTAAAAAAAATTAATTTGAAATGGAGAAAGTAATTTGAAATGATATTTTTTATTTGAATTAAAATTTTTATTTTTTAAATTTAAAATTATAATTTTTATTTTTTTCTCATTTCTTTCTCATTTTTTTATGGTATTTTTTTCAAATTTTTTAATATTTTTTAGATATTTTTTTAAAAAATCAATTTTAAATGAAGAAAATAATAATTAAAATTATTTTTTTAATTTGAATTAAAATTTGAATTTTTATTTTTTAAAATTTATTCAAAATTATAATTTTTATTTTTTTTCATTTTTTTCTTCTTTTATGATATTTTTTTAAAAAAATTAATTTGAAAAGGAGATTATAATTTGAAATGATGATTTTTATTTGAATTAAAATTAAAATTATTATTTTCTTAAAATTTAAAATTATAATTTTTATTTCTTTTCAATTCTTTTTTTATGGTATTTTTAATTTTTTTTTACAACAATTTTTTTCAGATATTTTTTTAAAAAAATAATTTGAAATTGGGGTATTAATTTGAAATGATAATTTTTATTTTATCAAAATTATAATTTTTATTTTTTTATAAATTTAAAATTATAATTTTTTTCATTTTTTTCTATTTTTTCTCTTTATTTTTGGAAAAAATTAAAATCACAAAATAATATGATATTTTTTATTTTTTTTTTTTTTTTGACGTCGTCTACGTGAAAAATGGAAAAAAAAAGGGTGACGTGGCGATGATAAAACGCCATTCAAAATGATGTTTCATCCCTTTTGCATCAATCCGATAAATAAATTAAATATTAAATTATTTTTATAAATAATTTTTTTTTTAATTAATTAGGTAAAGTACTCGTCTGCTGTTCAACCTGCAACCAAACTGTTTTTGTATACTCTCAGCTTAAGAGGATGTGGTCTATGTTTTCATCGTTTTCTCCACACTGGTGCTGGCCAGCTTTTTTTCCTCATATTTTCTACTGTTAGCGTCTTATTATTGTATGCTAGCCAATTGAACACCTTAACCTTCTCTGGGTGTGGTAACTTCCAGTAGTTTATGTTGCCAAATATCGGCCTTATCCCTCCATCACGTAAAAACCTGTAGCAGTGGTAAACTGTAAAGATCTTCTGATTCCATTTCCATTCTGCAGTATCTTCTTTTGCGCTGGTCAAAATCGTCTCCAATAGGTCTACCAGTTGGTTTTCTTGAGCTTTATAGCTCACACGCCAATGCTGTGTTTCTTGCACTACTTCAGAAGTCTGTAGCTTTCTCAGGTAACAGTCCCATCAAGACAAAAACTTGTGCTTACAGCTTCCTATTCCCAAAGATTGTACCAAAAAAACAGGGCTAGAGATTTATTTTACAAAATTTTAAATCTCACCGCCCTTGCTCTCAACATGTAAACTAACTAAAATTCAAAGGCATCCCCATTGTTGCAAAATATAAAATCATGGAGCTCCTGCTCCAATCCTGATGCAAACCAGGATGCTAACACCCACGGTCCCATACCTATCTTGTTACAGAAATACCTTCAGGATCACAATGACATTTGTAAACCTATATAATGAAATCAGAATCAGTGTATAAACATTTAGTCAGTGTATTTATTACAAAAAGAATGTATGATAAATCAATATAACAAAATTTCTGTTTATCGAGTTGACGTATGTGTGTTACAGAAGCAAGATACAAATGTTGTGCAATGCTAATTTATATATAGGAAGGCCACTCTCAACCTGGACTTGGAACAGCAGTCCTCCAGGTCATGTTAAAATGGAGGTCTTTCTATAGCATTAGTTGGTGAGAAAAACGCATTCAGAGACTGGTTTTCCTTCATACAAGGCTATGACTCACAGTCTTCAGGCTTGGAAGCATCTTCAACATGTTTGAAACATGATTCTGCAGGCAGCCTGAAGCTTAAACAATACATTGCCTGTAAAAAGAGGGGAAAAAATAAATAAATTGCACAAAGAATGTGTAAGTAGCACAAGATGTAAAACCCTGCGAAGCAAACTAAAATTATCTGCAGTACACTTAGACCTTTGAAATTCAAAACCTATATAAAATAACGGTGATAAGCAAAAATCCATGGCAGAAACCATAAGTTATGCTACCAAACTTGATTCCATGTCAGATGGAACAAGAAAATGTAGTTCTGCCACAAAGAGCTTGTTGGAAGCACTTTTTTGGTTAGAAACTAGCACAAGGGCAAAAGATCGATATGATCATAATATTTATTGGTCGCAGAATTGAGGCACAAAATTAGGTGTAGAAAAAAAGGACAGCTTGGGTTTTCACTGACTCATGGATAAATTATTAAGGAACTCTTGATACATATATTAACAGCAAACTGAAAAATAGGGGTTCCAAGAAAATGGTAGTTCTTGAACATTAATTAAGGCCTGTGAATGAAATGAATAATAAAATTTTAGACATGAAATCCATGGCACTAATTGACTGTAATGATAGCCATAAATTAATAAGGGATTCTTAATCTTTTTACCTATTCTCATAGCAGTTGCCATCTGCAAGTAAACCCCATATATTTTCCCTTCCATGGCAAAGTTCATGGATACAGTGACTTAACAAAATGAAAAATTATGACACAGAAGACCAATCATTTACATGGGAGCACAGCCTAGTCATAGGCTTGTCTCATGTTTCAGGTAGCCTCCAAAGTTGCCACTTTAAACTGGTGTCAGATGGTGAATTAACAGAATAAAATATCTAGGCCATCACTTCTGTGCCCACCCAAATGCTTAAACTGCACAGTGCTTCAGACAGGCATCTAACGTATGTTGTTTTCCTGGAATCCTATAATTTTTTTTTTTAAAAAACAAATTGTCAGACTAAATACTACTACTGCTTTTTCAATCCCATGCCTCCCTATACAACATTCAGTTGAAGATGTTGGAAAACAACATTAGTAAATGCAATAGGTTTACTGCATTTTTGTGAATGTAGTATTATCTGAAACATAAAATCAATTTAAATACGTGTCTGTGGTTTACTGCATTTTTGTGAATGTAGTATCATCTGAAATATAAAATCAATTTAAATACGTTTCTGTGAACATAAATGTGGCATTTTATGCACTAAAAATGGACAACTTGGGAAAGGAAAATATAAATTCTCTGAAAGATCACAACAGTTCTGGAATATAAATGCATCCCAGCCTTTGGCAAGGTCACAGCAGAAAGGTCTGGCATGAAAATTAACACAATGACTTACTCATGATTCCATTATTTATCGTACAACTTGAACAGCACATTATGAAGCATTTACAGATACAACTATAATTTAATTGACTTTGGGCAGGATAGACACAATTATTTGAAATAGCGCACATTGATGGGGACATGATGGATGGAAACCAAGCAAAGAAGCTTTATAGTGCAAATAGAGCAGAATTATCAATTTCAAACAAGCCATAATGATCTTTGTTACTCAGATCAACCAAGGCTCAGCTTGTATCCAAAATTTCTACCTTGAAAGTAGAATTCTTCTAACACAAACCATATCATTTAAAAGAGTATTGATACTGGCCCAACCATATCGCCAAGTATTTTCTTTGGAAAGATGGCATGCCCCGTGGAAAGAGGGATTTCGTGTGATTCACAAGGATTGCAGTAAGTCATTCTGCACATGCCTCATGGCAAGCCAGCTGTGAAGTGCATATTTTGGGGGTTCAGGCCCTTCAACATTTTTCAATTTCAAAAAGAGTTCAAGCAATTTTGTACCTTGTTAGGAGCAACATCACGAACCCTGTGAAAAAGTGGTTCTGCTATCTTAGCATTCAAAGCTTTCTCTGCCTCCTGCAGGGAAAAAGAAAAGGATAATCTTTCAGATAGTGATTGTACATATAGGATGACATGGAACCTAAATTAGGCAGACACATATGAAAGGACAGATACGATCCCCAAAGGCTGGCTTCAGTTTCAAATTAGAAGTATGTTTTAGCTGGTTTTATGACATCAAAATATTTTTACCTTACAAAAAGGAGGACTGCTGCATGCTAAACGTACTCCATAAGAGTTTACAGCTAATATAAAGTGCAATGATAATTAGCACATATTATGCTAAAGGTACATAATGTCAATAATTGTGAAAGCAATTGACACATTGAATGAGTTCCTGGATAGTAAAGGACATATTCTTAAGGTGGATTCCCATGAGAACACTTATGCCGGCACCAAATAAGGCAGCAGCTATAAGTTCCATCTGGAGGCTATATTTGATCCACCTTCCATGATCATAATTGAAGTATGGATTTTGAATACTGTAAAATAGTATTATACATATATACACAGATATCCATATGTAAATACTCATAAATACACAGAAAGGTACAAGCATATGTGCAAGTGCACATAGACACAGACACACACACCCACATCCAATACATATCGAATTTCTACAAATTGGATTCTATATGGCTCACTAAGTACCAAGGTTCACAAACTCGGTACTAGATCCCATATACGATGCCTGGTACAGAGGTTAGTTCAGCTTACCGACGCTCGGTAGACCCCCTAGACCGAGTATCAATTAGTTAGTGGTAGGTCTGGAATGGTATGCAACAGTACCATGGAACTTGCTAAGTACCCTAATTCCAACCTAACAAACCCACAATTAATGCACAATAGTCTTCATAATGCTCCTTCAATTTAATCAAACTAATTTGCTTGCAGTACTGACTTTTGTGCACTTAATCATCAATGTGTTGTTGATTAAATTTTACATGATTTTTATTAAAATAATATATGCAATAGGTTTATTTTTATGTATTCTCGTCCTAGTCGAATATGTATGTATGTATGTATTCCTGACCTACTCAAATATGGAACAGCTCAGCTTCAATATGTATGTATCACGTATGTATCTCGGCTCCAATTTCCTGTCCTACTCAAATATGGATGGGATGAAGGGTGTGCGATCCATGATCCAATTAAACCTGATTGCAGCCATATCTGTGAGAGAAACTGACAACCACAGTATGCAATTATTTCTAATGCAAGAAGGAATCCAGACTAAAGCCATGGTAATTTTTGGCATACCCAATCCCTTTATAACTCAGGCTTTGAGAAAGTGAGCTAGGAAGACTGCATACAAACACATAGGAACCCAAGGCAAACACCCTCAATTAGGTTTTTCACAGATCCTCTAAAAGTGAGAAACAGAAGCACTAAACAATTAAAATTAATAAGAATAGAAATGGCCACAAATTTGGGAACTAGAATATTGATAAAATTTTGGGCTTTGAGCAGAAACTGTGGAAGTTTTTTGGGTGTATCAAGCTGCTGAGAAAGATACCACTCAAACAAATTGCAAACTGCTTGCTCAATGGAAACTCTGCCTTGCAATGATAAGATAGCCACTCCAAAATACTTGAAGATGGTTTATCCACATTTATAAGTGAAAAATATGAATTTAAAAATTGAGGACCAGCTTGCTTTAGTTCACAATACAACTTAACACAAATGATGTTGCACAGCTATTGTAGATAGTTAAATGATGGTAAGTTTATACAATCTAAAAGCCAGACAATCTAATAAGTTCAATAACTCATTTGGTTGTTACTTCCTACTGAATGCCCTTCTCTCTCCTGCCTGCTATAATGGTTGTTTTTTATCAAAAACAAATGGCATGCCAAACTTTCATTCTGATAACGTAAAACATACTGTAAGGATCCATTAAATTGGCAAAGAAACTTCTTAAATTTTGTTCAGTTTGCCTAATAAAAACAACATTGCACCATTTAAAATCCATATCATATCAGGGCCTTGGATTCATATCATTGACAAAAATGGGAAAGCAACCAAATGATTATTATATTGTTACTATGAAAAAGAAAGAAAATGATCAGTTTGATGATCAACAAGTTCATTTTTCATGCAACCTAGAAGAAGCAGAAGAGAAATATCAGGTAACATATACCAATGAAGTCCCTGTAGGAACTCACAGCTAATATTGATTCTGTGGTTTCACTTGAGCGTATGAAGCAGTAGCAGTGTATCCAGGGCAAAGGTCCTTTCCAGTATTTTCTCTGGAGAAGATCCTTGAAAACATCTGTTATGTCATTTACCAATAATCATGAAAATAAGAGGAAAATTAATTATATATTATGAACTTAACATGTAATTCAGTAAGAATAAACCTTGAACAAGAAAGATCACAGCAGGCAACTTGATAAAGAGTAAAATAACCTCACCTAATTACATACAAATATACAAAATAAAAAGGATCGCCAGTACATATTAGATATATAATGCGACTGACTATTATAATCATGAGAAAGTTTTGGGTGTGGTTAACTCTTTGAAGACACCTAATGGTGCAACCATACTTTGCATGGCTAGGTTGAGATACTAGAAGATATTTTCCCTTCGGTAGTTTGGTGTATGGTTGATTCATTGGTTATGTGAGAGAAGGATGAGTTGTTCTGATGGACATAATCTGTCAAAATAGTTATCCACCAATTTAAATAATGCAGCAAGTGAAGATGCGAACATGCAGATAGTCATGGAGACAAACAGTGGAACATGTGAGAGAGGATGATATCGCCATGCTCATATTGCTGTTCCAACATTCTATCCCCGAATTCTTGAAAAAACATATTGCTTTAGCTAGATAATCTAGATGATCAAGCGTTTCTTGGATATATTCTGCACCATCAGGCCACAAACATCATTGAACTACTGTCATTACCAATGGTATCTGTAAGATGGAGCGATACATGGTTGATACTGATGATGGCTATGAGCGATAGCAAGGGATTCCATACATTCTTTTTTGTTTCCTTTTGGGATCTTTTGGGTATCTGGTATGGAGCTTAAAGAAATCCAAAAAGGAGTTTTAGAAAATGTCCATGTGTTTCTCATAATAGCATGCACATTTTACTGAAAATAACCCCTTTGGTAATTCAATTTTTTTCTCAAATCTTCAGAATATGTATATCTATAATTCTTCCTGAAAGTAATAAAAAATGGTGCACATGCAAAAGAAATATGTCTCACAGCAACGCAGTCGGTCAAATATTTCCATGTCACTGCCTGACACCTTTTGGAACCAGCAGAGATGGCCACAGTAGGCAAAACTTCACATATCCTCAGCCAAAACAGAGCAACAATTCTCTTGACAGAATTTCATAATCTCAAAAGCGACCATCAATGTGGCTATTAAACACCAACCTAATATATATATATTTTTTTAAAGGCAAAGAATTCGACGTAATGTTGGCCTTGTTTAAATATGGTGCAAAGATGCATCTACCAGATTATGAACAAGATGGCCATAATTGGTAATATGCATCATCTTCAAGGTAGATGCCAGTTTGATTGGTCTATGCATTTATGAAATGGGTGACTAAGGGTTTACAAAGTCACTAGGTTGTTCAAGTTGTAATCTGATTAAATAAAGCTTATTACAGAATGTCATATATATCCCAACCATTTTGGGATGGAGTGCTTGTATCCTACCTCTCAGTATGGGATTCTACTAGATTAAGAGAATAGTCATGGTCACAAACCAGTCAACTGATCACTTCCTTCCCCATCATTCACTTTCCACTTCTTTAACAGTCTTTCAATCTCTTCATCTTCCTTTCATTGTTCTCCATTAATTCTTCTCAAAGCACAGCTTACACAACAGTCCAACAACTAATCTTTGTTTCACGTGCTTACACTAGATCTGGTCAAAACATTGTTGTCAGATTCTTAGTCTGCTTAGTACAGAACAAAGATAAAGAATGGTTGATAACAGGTGTACTTAGCCATAGCATTTGAAATTAAGAATTCTTCCATCTATCTTCCTCTGAAATCATCTACAGTATGTGCAACTCTAAGAATCACACGTGCAGGTACAAATGTTTACCTATAGAAGAATTAGCAAATACATAGTAGGAACATTAGGATTTACGACAAAAGAAAAAGAATTCCCTGCATATCCAGAATAATATTGCATTTCACAACACTTCCTTCTGTGCAAGACAATACACAAAAATGCAATAAAAAATTATAATTATAAATTCCAATATATCAGTAAAAACGAAACTCACCAAGAAACTGCAAAGCAGAAGCAGGAAGATTCATTATAATGTGATCAACATGCTCGTATGCCTTGGAAATGGACAATTTGAAGCCCCTGATTCTCTTGTTAGTGTTTCCTTTTATCACACTCGCTGCAATTATAAGACCATTTTCAGTGTTTTGATCCATCACAGAAGCCATTACTATATTTTTTTTTTTTAAAAAAAATGAAACACTCTTAAAAGTCGAGGCCAGGACTTGGTGCAATAGTGAGATTGCTCCATTGTAACACAGGTACACAGAAATGCCCTCTCCAAATGCACTTTTCTAAGAGTCAAAAAGGTCTGTAGTAGAAATAAATTCATAAAGGGTTGCTTTCCATAACTAGTAAGGATGGTAAAGCTGCACTAGTGGACATAGTTCAGCCCCTATTGACTTGATACTCAGAGCTGTCTTAAAGGTGCATAAGTATTTGTAATACATAACAGACTGGAACAGCAATCATGTTTAATTTTCATATACCTGAGATCTTTCAAGACCACCCTTAGAGATAATTAGGTCACCTAACCACCTTCGTCTTTCCTTTATCTTTGTTTTCAACCCCTACCAATGAGGGCATCTTTCACCTTTTTTTTTTTTTGGTAACAGTGCATCTTTTACTTAACTGTCATGGATGCTATCTCCACACTGTCAATATTGTAATTGCTAGTCTTCCACCACAGCTTATACTTATCTAGGAAAGAACTGAGCTTTCATTCATAACATTATAATCCTTTTAGTACCACTGTTTGAAGAATCCACCAACTTACCTTCATCAGAAATCTCAGACCGCCTTTTAGCAGCAGCATTTGCTATTGTTGAGGAATCATCCATATGATCTTGAACATTTTTTCCAGCATCAAGAATTTCCTTATTATCGACTGCAATATATTAAAAAAAAAAGTTACTGCAAGAGTATAACCTATAAGATAATAAATGAGCCATCCACAAATTAGGCAACATGATACCAGCCAGTTTTCCGTGTTCAGATCTTCCCTCTCTATTAGCTATCAAATTGTTTGTTTGACACTCTTTGAGTACAGTGTCCTGAGATTCAGGTTTAATCTCTGAATCAGGCACAGACATCAACTGGCGCACAAATGCCCTTGCATCAAGGTTATATGCAAAAACACAATCCTCCACCTTGTTGATCTTTGCATTAATCCTTAAATAACGAACACTATCTGGATTTAAATCATTTGCATATACAACACATCCTTTCTGTGCTGCTGGAATTGAAAATGGGCCAACACCAGCAAACATATCACAAATAATATCTCCTGTCTGGAACTGTGAAACCAATCTAATGTGTTCATGTTCAAGCCTTGAGTTCCAGTATACCAAGCTGTAATCGAGTCTAAATATGGCACCATACTGTTTCACTTCAGTGACCATATCATCTTTTCCTACTAGAACTTCAAAATTTGGCACTCGGAACTCATTTGTTATGGTTCCAACTTTATTCACCACAGTTTTGATTCTTGGTTGATTTTTCTGCATAACAAACAAAGAAAAGATACTAAATACCTTTTTTCTAGTAACAGGCAAACTAGACGCTGGAAAGTACACAAAATGCAGAACATACTTCAAGCAAGAAAAGCAAAAGTTCCTATATGCAAGCAACTTTGTTCTTGAACCATAATGGATAAATATGGCAAAAGAAAGAGGAATGCAATCCTGAAACAGATAAAATGTACATGCAATGTATGCTTTCTGAAAACAACTTAGTTCAGGGGAAGAACCCCATGACAAATAAAAGAAGAAAAAAAAATAAAAAGACCTGGAACGCACATGTGAATGTAAAGACTGGGATAAGTCATGCTACAGCATACATGATGGACAAGTACCTGTCCGTTCAGGAGACTGAATTGCCAGGATATGTTCGCATATGCCTTGACAGCATGTTCCTGACCCTACTTATGTGGTCTTACAGTGGATCCTTCCACCGTATATCAGAGATCTCACTTTTAAATGATGTTTAAGCAAGCTAAGAAGATCATTACCATATTATGCATCTTTTTTCCTAGACACCTGTGTTGTATGCAACACCAGCAAAGATCACTCAACCTTGATCTTCTCTACCCTTTTTTTTTTAAATGATCGGCTGCCTTATAGGCATGTCTCTGTGCATGCTTGCATCTCTTTGTGATGAATAATATAAGTGTTCGTGCATATGTGATGCAAACCAAAAACTCCTACTTCATTCTAGCATTGATGCTGGAACTACATAATTTGGGTAACTATTAAGAATGAAGCGGAGGCAGACATACATCATAGATGACCTTCGCTATGACATCTTTGTAGGGAAGCATGTCGTCGGTAATATTCAAATGAGCAATATGACCTGGAGATAGTAAGGTAATGTTAATTTGACAAGGCATATAAGTTTAGACATCAGAAATTGATTATTATTTACAATGTGAACTGCCAATTTAGGTCATTAACAATATAATACATAAAAGGGATAAAGAATGGACAGTTTAGCATAAGAAAAGTTAAAGAATACTTAACTATTGTTTCGAAAGAAGAAGGAACCTCCACTCCATGGGGCAATATTTGCTTCAGAATATGGTCTATAAACAAAGAAAATAATTATACAAAAAAAAAAGACAGTTGTTGGACATATGATTATTAGATAACTTAAGTGGTTGAGCAAAAGAGGTGTCTTGTTTACAGCTGACCTGCACCCCAATATGAATATCCAAGGGTCAGCGAATAGGGCACTACTTCAATGTTGCATAATTCCTTCAGTGCATCCAGTACTTGATCTGGGATCTCAGATAAATCTGTTCCATTTGAAACATTCTTCACCAGTAACAATGGAAACAAGAGAAGAATGTGAACCATGTATGTAATGCGAAAACCCAACTGAACTGTAATGTTTACTAGTATAAGATACACAAATGACAGATACAACATATTGATAAAATATCAAGTTTCTTATTTCCCTGTTTTTCCCTCTTTGATTGGTATCTATCCTTTCTTAATGTCAAGAGTACAGCACAACCAAGGTTTGCTATACCAGTATGTACCGCCCTATATAGGGAAACACCGTAGTGCACCAGTATGAACAGAAACTTAGTATGGGTTGCAACAAAATCTCAATATGCTGAAATGACCCCCGAACCAGGTGTGCTAGCACTGTACCAGCATGGTAAGATCCTGCACTGGGATGGCAAACCTTGCAATAAACAGATACAAATAACAAAACTGAAAATATATACAGAAGAAGACAAAACGAGACGCTTCTGAAGCATGATCAAGCATGATGCTTTTGTAGTGCCTTTCTTTGTGACAATCATTTTGTACCAGTCATTGGCAAAGCAAGCAATATTAGTTGCCGAATTACAAAGTAATACAATTATTATTCTCACCAAAAAAAGAAAAACCGTTATTCTGGCATATCAAATTTTTAATTGGCTTGGGATTGTCAAGATTGTAGGACAATTAGTACTAGGCATCCGATGCATTCAGATGCCTGTGTCCAGAAAGTTAATTAAGATTTAAAGTGGACAATAGTGATTTAAAAAGATATTGCATAAGAGGCAGCTAAGACAACTATGCAACTTGGTCGCATGTAACTCTTACTGGCAGTGATCTTCTAAAATCAAAAACATATACTTCAATTCCTTATGTCATCCAAAAGAAATCAAATGCTTCATCGCCTACCCAATGATCTATCAAAATTAACAATATGCATCTTATATATTCAAGATTTATCTAAAAAGTTAAAATTTACAGCAAATAATAAGTGATTAAAACAGATACGGCAAAAAGGCAACTGCAAAAACTTTGCAGCTTAACCTTGTGTAAACCTTGTTCCTTATCTCATACACAACATAGACAAAAGCTATCTAGAGCTACGATAGGACACTGGTATGACAAAACAATAGGGGCTGGCTGAAGTAGATGGGTAAATTAACCTTGTGGCTTTGTGCATAAATAATATGCTTACCAGGGTTTTGAATACTTTCTGATAAAATAACAAAGCGATTTTTCTCAGAAGTTGGATCTTCAGTAATGGGCTTGACACGAGCTTTGTCTAGCAGATATCTGCCAAGGACAAGAAGTATTTAGAATGCCTGTAAACTGAAAAAGTCATACATGAAAGCTGATGAAACAAGTTAGCACAAGCTTTCTGGAACATACCTTTTTCAGTAGGCATGTGCACCATAATCAATCACAAAACACGAAAATGTGTTTTTGTTTCATTTTAATCAGCAAAAAGGAAGAAAGTAGCAAAAAGAAAACTAATCAAAATCCCCGGATACAAATTTGTAGTTCAGATTTCATCCCTCGAATGTGTCCTTGCCATGAATTTGTGCGAGCTTCCTGTTCTATCCCTCTAGAAGGGGACAAAAATACATATAAATTATATCACTGATTGGGCTAATTATATATGTATGAACAGCATTACTTTAGTAATGTCCTTCAACAATTTTTGGCAATATTCTTTATTATTTTATGAATTAGCAGTATATTTAATGTAACATGCTTAATTGTTTTCTTATGCTTTTGATTTTCTAAGGATTTCATATCTTAATATCTATAAGTCGATTGATTTCTTCTCCTAATATGCTCTCATTCTCTGGATTCAATGGTAGGTATTTATCAAAATAAGTATTGTTCTACACCACGATGTCAATTCCTGTGCTTATTGGTCAATATGTGATGTTGTTCGTTGGCCATATGTCCACTAGATTGGGACTTTAAACTATACACTGATGTCTAGGTCATGTTTCTTGTTTTACATTATGACACCTCATCTTGTTCCTTGATTGTTGCTTTATCTCATCCTCTCTAGTTTTAAATTGTCTAGCTAAACAAACTATGAGTGGTGAAAAGCACTTCCTTTTCCCACAATAAACCTTTGAAAGTCGTTGGCTTTTGCATGCAAGCCTGAACATAATGTAATATACTATATTACTAATCAGGTAATATGATAGCTCATCTCGTTTCACAGTTGTTGATTTATCTCATTCTCTCTTATTCTGCATTGTCATGCTAAACAAAAGATGATTGGCCAAGCACTTTCTTTCCCCACAGATAAAACCTCTAGTCCTTTTTCTTTTCTTGAGGGTTATAAAACCTTGTGAAGTCTTCAGCTTTTGCAAGTTACCATGGAGATGAGGTAACATTCTATATTATTAATCAGGCACTGCCATAAGGAAACAATTCAAAAGAAATTCTGAATCATCAATACCAGAATCACAAGACAAGTTTTCTGCTCGACTCTACCTTTTAGAAGTAACATTTTCTTATCAAATTACAAATGAAGAGGTAATAAATTATTAGAAAGGAGACTTTTTCCCTAATTTCATGGAGAACTAACCAACAAATAATATCGCAGTATTTTGTTCATCGTCCTTTTTCATCTATTCGTACAAGAAACCAATTCGCAACAGTGAAAACCATGGAGCTAGGATTAGATGGGCATAATTGATGCTATTTGATACTAAACATCACTGAAAAAAAGAACGATAGAACTACCCGCGAAGAACGCGGCTGACGGACTTGCAGAGCTCTCGGGGAATCCGAAGAGCCCAGAGCTGAAGCGTAGACTCGAACTTGCTCTCGTCGAGCAGCCCGGCGTCCGCCATCCACTTCCGCTAAGATCTAAGCACGCAAATCCGTTGATTTGGGTAAGAAGAAGCTCCAATCAGCCCGCCCTTCTTCGATTCGAAACGGCGATGGATTAGGGTTTTCAGGGGACAAGGGTCTTTGGTTGCGAGGGTAATGGACCTAATGGTGTTTGGAGTCCGGTCACCACTGAGGGCGGCGGCGAAAACTTCCTTAGAGCTCACCGGACCGGATGGTCGGACCGGGTTATGGCAGTGGGGGGCTGGGTCCGACTGAGGTTCCGTGGGTCCAAATGTAACTCCCAAAATTGTGTTCTTGTGAGGTTTTTCTGACGCGATGCGCCGTTGCGTAAAAAAGAGAAATATTTTATGTGCCACAGACGGTTCAGAATCGTTTACATCATCATATATAAAATTAAAAAAAAAAAATTTACGCACTGTATCTCAATTTCATGTATAAATCAATCATCGTGGATGATGTATAAAAAATTTTACATTACCTATGGTATATAAAGAATTTTACATTACCTACGTTTAATCAATCGTCGCGTGCATTCTACATTACCTACGGTATATAAAGAATTTTTCATATAAAAAATAGCCTCTGTGAATTACTTGTCCGATCCAAATTCTTCGTAAGTAAATGGTTTGTGAAATCCATCCATTCTAATCATTACAGTTTACTACGAGAAAAACATCAAAATCTTTTAGATTAGAATGATAATTTTAGACAGTCTATTAGATATCCAATTCGATCCGATCGAATGGGATAGATTTTATCCGACTCGATTAAAATCTATTTGACCCGATCCAATCTCGATTAGAATCTACTTGACCTAATCTAATCTAAGATGGATACAAAATAGATATGGATATAGAGTTTTTAATTGCGAGATAAGTATCAATCCAATTTATTAGGCCGCCGTTGCATCAAATATCATGATATTCTAGGTTGCCATTTCATCACATCTGATAGAGCTCTGATTGCTTATAGGCCTTAATTGAAAAAAAAAATAAAATAAAATAAAAAATAATGGTGTGTTTACATCTCATCATGACAATTTATGTAATTATTTCGAGTGAAGGCCATATGGACAAAGTTAAGGACCAAAATAGGGCGAAGCAAAGTTGCCACGTGATTTTTGCCAAATCAAATAGAGCTTGATCACAACAGACCAAAAATAACAATAAGAGGTATACCACACCGGCTGAATAACAATAGGATTCATTCCAATGATGATTATCACTGAAATCTTTGGCTTATATTGATATAGTATGTAGAAACATGGGACATAACTAGCAGAGCTGTTGGAGATCATGGTGAACTAATGTAGATGGTTATAAGTATGAAAAGTTTACAGTTGCATTATATAAATAATGGGATGTAATATGAAGAAAAAAAACTCTTTGGCTGATCAAGAACTCATTGTTATTGTTATCTTTATGTTTATTTTAAGCTTGAATTCTCATACTTTAGTTATCTAGTTCCTCTCTGGCTCATCCATAGCTACAACATAAAATCATAGCCCCAGCTATATCCTATTATTTCTTCTTTCGAGAATATGGTATCATGATAGAATATATGCTATCAGCCTTTCATCTCGCCTTCTTTCCAGCTATCCAATGCTAATGATATGCCCATGTACTGGAACCTGCCAAGAGCGCTGGTGCCGTGCAAAGGATTTTTCAGCTGACATGGGGGAATCTCTAGGGTTGTTACAATATTCATTTCATAATCCCCACATAATCATGATCACGTTGGAACCACAGAAAATCAATTTAACTTTTGAAAGACATCAAACCTCGAACCAATTTGTTAGAGATTAACTTCGACTGAGTCCATTTTATTGTTTCAGCATTGAATATTTCTTTCCAACTCTCGGTACTGATGTTTCATTGTCACGTGCATATTCTACGGCTATTTTCTGATGTTCTTCTGTTATCTCTGATTTGAAGTTATTTTTGGTTACAGATTCAAAGTTTGTTAAAGCCTGGCAGTACTGAATATATTGGCAATAAGCCAAGAAACTGATACACATTCTACATTTGTTGATGTGTTTGTAAGCAAATCAAGGAGTATATACTCTAACACCCCTGCACCCTGACCTTGCTAACATATGTTTTGTCTGAAATGCTTCTGGTCTCTTGCACCACATGACTTTCTATAGCTTGGAAATGGAATACCTTGTCAATGGTCCTCGGATTTACATTGATTAAACCTCCCTTTGCTGCCACGGTGATCTATCCATCCATTATCTAATATCAATGCTCTTTAAGATTGATATACATACTGGATCCATGGGACAATGTGGAACTTACTAGTTAAGAGGACATATAATCCACATGGTCTCATGGCAGAGCATTATGGAATCCAAGGAGAATGAGGGCCCTGGTATAGCTATACTTTCTGATCTCTTCCATCCAAGGCTGATGGAGGCTGTAACATGCATACACTGAACTTATTGGGTCAGCTTGCGAGGGGAACTGCTCATAAGGGAGCCACCCAGCTTTATTGGAAAAGAGAGTTTAGGTTACAGTGAGTTCAGAAGTAAGAGAAAGAACAGGTGATACGAGGAGGAGGAAACGATACAATCTTCTTCATGATCCTGTAGAAGGATTACGTGGATCTGAGCACATCCAGGGGAATGAAGAAGAAACACAGTCAGTGGGCAGCAACTTTCAGTGTCTTCTTCAGGAGTCAATTATCCGAAGGCCCGAGTGGTTCCTTTCGATTTTGGCCCATACCATTCCAAATTCAGCCAGCTCATTTGATGAGCAAAGAACAGACCATTCTTGGAAAGATTGAATTGCTTCAGTCGCAAATGAAGAGAGGGATTTGTGCTTGTTGAGAAACAATCTAGCATTTCTTTCCTTCCAACAGGACCATGCCGAGCTCACCAGAAGCATGAGGATGATGCGACCGGTCTTCTTAGGAAAGTTTTGCTCGATCCAATCAGTGCAGAGGTGATCAAATGTTGACTGGGGATCAAGAGCATTGAGCTGAGAGCAAAGATGTTTCCAAATGGTGCAAAAGATGTGGCACGTTGAAAAAATATGGTCGATTGTTTCCTGTGCTTGTCCACAATTCACACAAGGTCCAAGATAAGTGCCAAGTTTGTTCCCAAGCATATCTCATGTTGAGCAGAAAACATCTATTATCAAGCAGGAACTAGTGACAGATCAGGTAATACAGAGTAAGGGGAAAAGGGAAAATAGCTTTGCCGATGTACAGCAAGAACAACAGGTGATTTAAAATCAGAAAAGAGGGGAACAACAGGCTCTCAGAATCCATAGAGGAGAAAATTACAGGCCACTAGTTGACCATTGGTGATGCATTTAGAGCTAAAAAAGAATGGAGCTAATAGAGGGAAACGTTGAACACAATCCGCGTACGTGGAAGTTTTAAGACTTCAGAAGTAGTCAGATCGTTCATCTGGAAATTTGCTGGCTACTTCTAAGAGCACATCATACAAGGATGAATCTATTGCCAGATTGATGATGATGTTTAGCAACATGGAGGCCCAAGAGAAAACCAGCATTAATATATTCAAGATCACATGTAAAGCAGGAAGAGGAACTTTGAAGAAGATTAGTTTTGATGGCTTAATGCAGCAGAACAAAGTTGGATATATGGTTGTCTATTTTGTGGTCATGCAAAGAGGCTACTTGCAGCAGGAGGTGAGTATCATGGTTATGAGTGTATTCCATGACACAAACCGACCGATCGGCTGTTTGCAGCATGGTGTTTTTCTGATCTAGAGTGGTCTTCTGGACTCGAGGATTTCCCTCCAGACTTGATGGATCTGGTCACAACTGATGCATAGGGTTGTTTCTAAGTGCTTTGATCATGAGGTGCACACCCTTCAGAAACCAAACAAAAAGATACATAGCTCACAAAACCATCAACACAGCAAAGACAAGTCAAGTGCTTCTTGTTTCGTTCTGCTTTAATTTATTCCAGCGTGCAAGCTCCCTGTAAAGTGCTGCTCTTTTTCACAATGCAAGCTGGCTTCAGAGCTATCCAAAATATTTTTTGACAGCAAGAGGAACATGACACCAAAGCTCTGTATCTTGTATAGTGACCTCCGAAGTTGGATTGAGTTCAAGAAAACAATCCCTCTCTTTTGAGTGGCAAGAGGCAAATAGTTTTTTTTTTTTTTATAATTGTTCCTAGAAGGATTATCCTTTTTTTTTTATTTTTTTCTTTAAAATGAGAATTACGACCAAAGCATCCTCACACGTACACATATCTAGCTGTGAGCTAGCATTTGTGCATGTGTGTGTCTGCATATAAATCAACACACACACACACACACACATATATATATATATATATATATATATATATATGTAAACATCTCATTGACACTTTGATGTTCCATGTATTATTTATATACTCATTGGCATGCATAAAAGCACGCATTAGCGTAGCATAGCATGTAACAAGGCATGCCATTTTTACAGATTCTTGCATTGTGAAATCAATTTAGGCTTTGATTAGGTATTGAGGATGACAATTCTGTCATATCCACGCCTACTATATATGGTTCATATTGACGTGGACCAATTTTAAGTTTATTCATCTATCCTTTTCACTTCAGAATAACTCAACTTCCAATCTTCTATATATTTATGATCTATTTCTTTGATATATATTTATGATCTATTTTCAACAATGATTCCATGCACTGCAATTGGATGTTGATGACTATAGATTTTTTTTTCAAAACTTATCCTAGTGATGCTAGGTTTGTGAATCCTATTTTGCGGTTTGTCTCTGCTACAAGTTCCATCCTCTCCACTATGAGCTTTTCCAAGTCCCTTCAAGCAAATTTTATCCATCACTTCAAACGACCAAAAATAACAGGGTGGTCTCCTGCATGTTCGCCGCGTGTACCCACAAAATCATATGATGATACGTACCACATTAACGGTACTTCCTGACCAAAAAAATAACGGTATTTTGAAATATATTCAACGTACCATCCTTCCCATTCTACTCGAAGAAGAAAGTGGCCGCACGAGCCAATGCTTTTTTTTTTTTCTCTCTCTTTAAACAAATCTTAACAAAGTTATAGCAAATATCATGAAAAACTTTTAATCCTTCACCATGCAATTTCAAGCAAATTCTGCAACGACGCAAACATCAACTTAAATTTTACTACAAATTAATTAGCAAACTGATATATATAAATATATAGAATAGATATTCTTCCGCAGAAGGGAGTACAAGGAGAACAAAGGGAGCAACGATAGGGGATGGCTTCTTAGAA